>NC_041058.1:34532565-34537565 GCF_900634775.1 Gouania willdenowi
TCTCCCCTTTATTCCCCCTTATAGACGATCCTGTCTCCACATGACTGTTCTTCAATGTTCATGTCAGTGTTCAACCACCTTCAGCTACAGTGGGGGTCCCCGATCTCTGGAACCTTTAATTTGGGGGTCATGGGCTGAAAAGGTTGAAAACCACTGCTGTAGAGAACGTCAGTTTACTAACAAACAGACAACATTCACATTCACTCCGACGAACATTTTTTCGAATTGTCAAGAAGAGTTAATCAGAGTATCGTAAAATGATTGGACTGTAAACCACAGATCAGCGCCAACACTAGGATACCATAAAATAAAAGGAGAGAGAAGAAGAGTGGAGAGTGGAGAAAGCACAGAAAGCAGAGAGAGATAAATATGGTTAGAGAATACCTGTACGTCATAATTACAACATCCATTGTGTTCTACACATAAGACATAGTACAGTTATAAGCGGAGCCCCCAGCCAACTACCTTCTGTCTTTGATTTTCCACTTCATCTATTATTTACATCTGTGTTTTTTTATGTTGTTCTTGCTTTGGGAACCACAAGTTTGTATTTTAGAAAACAAAGCCACACCCATGATGCCTATATTTATGGTGCTAGTGACTCTTGTTGCATCACTATTAAAGAGAACCTGTGCATTAATAAAATCCAAATGTAATATATGTACTCTAAATGTGTGGAGCTTAAAGGTGCAGTCTGCAACTCTTATAAAAGTAACTTTTTCTCATATTTACTAAAGCTGTCACTATGTAAGTACAGCTTTACATCAAACTAGTAGTTTGTGTGAAAAAAACAGGATCATTGAGCCCCGCCCTCTGCTGCTACTGCAGCCTCTGGCAGATTGCCAGAATGCACCGCGACCGAGCAAAAAGAATCAGAGCCAGGATTGTGTTTGATGGGCTGTCTGACAGCTGTTGCTCACAGGCCCCGCCCTTTCCCGGAGCTAGAGCGCTGTCTTTTTTACAGTGTATGGTCTGGAGGAGCAGAAGATGGAATTGGCGACTTTTCTGCTTGAAAGGTAATTACTGCTGCTTGATTACATTATGTTTTATTTGTAATTGTTACACTAGAACTCTGTGGTGCATGTGTTCATGTGTGCGCAGCAGCTTCTTTGTGGCTGCTGTAAGTGACACTGAGTTGTTGCTGCTGCTGAGGTGTGTGCACATTGAGAGAGAGAAGCGCTGCAGTAATATGCTTTTAACAGAGAATGTTATATTATTGTGATGCTGCTGTCGGACTAACTTTAGCTTGTTAGCTCCTCTGAGGGAGGGACTTTGGAAAGTTTGGAGGCAAGGCTAGAGAGCAGCGGGGAGGGAGGGGGAGAGAGGGATCTGAGAGTTGCGGACTGCACCTTTATCTATGGTTGATATCACTGATATCAAATTTAAGTTTTAACAGCTGTCTATGCTGAAGAGCCTCTCTCTGCCTTACACTATGAGGGGTTGGAAAACTGACAGAGATATATGATAATAATTAATAACAATGATAGATTATATAATTATTTATTTAAGCTTATTTATTTAAACTTTTTTGTAAAAACCTGAATAAATAAATACAATAACACCAAACTATTTAATGGACTAAGGGATGTTTGTGGAGGCTTCAACCCTTTTGTTGACTTATTATTTTATTGGTTTCACACCGTGTCAGACACCAATTTGTCCAGCAGGTCTCCCACTGCTTCCTCTAATGTTGTTTGTCAAAACTGTGGCACAACATGGTTTTATAAAGATTCTCATAGGAAGAATTTACACAGCCTTAAACGTTCGTTGCTAAATCATCCCTGAGGGTAAACCTTCAACAAGAGGTCATTCATTATTTCTGTTTTTGAATCAAAGACAACTTGAAACAATGTCTTACACTCCTTCACTCCCACTGTTTTCTACTCATTGCTGGACCACAATGAATCATGTTACCATTCTTGATAACAAAAGTTACTACATATGGCAGACATAGGCAACTGGTGACCCGGGGGCCACATGTGACCATTAGTCTAATATTGTGCGGCCCCCAAAACAAACCCCCAAAAATTTTATTTCAAGAAGTTGGAAGGAATATAAAGCCCAACTTAATACACAAAATAACTCCCAAAACACACAAATCGACTGCAAAAAGCACAAAAACACACAAAGATACACAAAATGACTCATAAAACTCAAAATGACAACAAAGACAGACATAACAACTACTTAAACAAGCAAAATGACTATGAAAACACAAACAACTACAAAAAAAAGTACAAAATAGCTTCAAAGACATACGAACTGTCAAGTAAATTGCACAAAATGCCAAGTAAATATAGAAAACAACAACAAAAATACAGAAATTCACCCCAAGAATGCACAAATATACAACATAAATGCAGAAAATGACAGAAAAATACACAAAATCACTGAACTGACAAAACAACAAATCCACAGACAAAGGCAAAAAAAAAAAATCCTGTTGATGATGTGGCCCTTGGTTCAGATCCAATCACATTTTGGTTGACATATGGGTTTGATCCCAGGTAACATATTTGAGGTTTTCCAAGAGAGTTCAAAGCTTCTTCGTGTGTACATGGAACCTTTCAGCTAACACCTGCATTACGGTGGGCACCACCCCATTGATCACGAGATCCATTTTGACATTACTCTGTGTCCAGAACCAAAATGAAAAACAATGGCATACACAATTTATCCTTTAATTTTCATAAGAAGCAAGTCTATAAAATAACTAAGATCTTGGCTCAGAGCGAAGCTGAAAAATGAATCTATGTATTTGTTACATCTATTATTTGATGATTGTAACTTTATGAACAGCATGTCCCAGTAACTCGTGAAAAAATATCGATATATAAAAAAAATCTAGAATAGAATTAAAAATCCTCCAACTCGTAAACAAAGCCTTGACAAGTAAAAACTTTTTACTTGTAAAAGTTTTTTTTTCTCAAATGGGGGTATGTGTACCCCTAGGGGTACGTGATGGCACTTGATAGACAGAAGAGAGGAAAGTTAACAAATGAAGGCATTTTTCTTTAGTTGAAAATGATACTCATACTAAATATTACAAGCAACTCACAAAATTACAACAAAATAAGAGAAAAATATAATGAATATTAAAAAGAGCAGACAAACAACAACAAAATTATACCAAAAACACACAAACACTAAGAAGAAGAAAAGTACTATTACCAGCAACACATAAAATGACAACAAAGACACACTAAATGATCACTACAAAATATACAAAAACAACAGAGAATAATACAAAACAACATAAAAAAACAACCAAATGACACCAAAAACACACACACACAGAGAGATAATAATTTAAATAATACCAACAACACACAAAAATGACAACAAAATACACACAAAAAGAAAGAAAAATATACTGCAAATTGAAAAAACAGACAAACAACAACAAAATACACAAAATGATAATAAAAAATTATCTTGATTTGAACATGAATAGTTGTCGTCAGACGTGGGGGGGGGGGGGGGGCACATGCACTCAAAAGTAAGAGAAAGGGGGTACTAGAGCCTAGAACCACTGCACTAGTGCATGAGTAGATCTTGGGCCATTCTATGTCATTTCAACACATTTTCAGGAGATTCTATGCACTTTGGTCTCAAAATATTAAGAAATGTGTACCAATTGTTCCTTAATTATGGCACACTGTTCATTTTTAGTTTGATCGGATGAATATTTTTTGAGATATGGGCTATTTAGTGAGAGGGTATGTGTCAATTTTTGTGGATCCTTATTTTTATTTCATTTTCAGCTTCCAATATCTCAAAGATTACATCACATAGGAAACTAAACATTGGTAGACTAATAAACAACAAATAATTATAAGACAAAGAGGAAAGCTGGCCTCATGGAAAGGATTTTCAATATTTTGTTCCTGGTGGAATAGCCTCAAAGTTGGGGTCCAAAATAAAAATGAAGAAGTCGCATAAAGCAAAATTGTTTTGTATCCCAAGAAAGAGTAATATTATATTGTAAATTAAAACAGATCAGATTGTTTCTTACATTCCCTCATGCCGTTATGGGCCGATGAAAATAGTAAAAAAAAAAATTTAGTATTTTGTGGGATTTCAATGGACTGTCACACAAGAAACAATGCATATCTGTGACTAATCATTAGTGATGTGAACAATCTATGTTTATAGCTCTAAGCTGATCACATTACACAGAGCTGAGACATATGCTAAGTTGTTTACTGAAGGACCAAACATGTTCCAGACCCAAACACACACTGACTTTGTGACTATTTTGAAGAGCTGGCATGTCCACCAGATAGGATGTATAGCAGATCTTTTTCTATATTTTGAGACAGTAGGTGGAGCTATACCAAATTTCAGTTTACTGAGATATTGGAAGCTGAAAATGTAAGAAAAATGAGGACAAGCTAAAGTCCACACATATCTCCCTCACTAAATCAAACTAAAATCTACAGTGTCCCTATTGAATAATTGGTAAAAATGTCAGAATTTCTTTATACCAAAGTGCACGGGTCATGTATTGAAATGACAGGGAATGACTCCCTTACTATTACTACTGGTAGAGTTAAAGTGAGTTATTAGTAACAACCCAAAGCTTTACTAGTACTAACTCAAAATTGTGTGCATACATATACAGTATATATATGCATATATGAGTCATCTGCCTAAACATTGAACTGATTTGAAACAAACCGACACATAATAACCTATAATTACGGTTTGGTGTATTTTATTAAATTATGAAGTATTTCAATCAGTAAAACACAGTCTTCATAGAATAATAGAACACTCAGTGTTTAACCTAAAATTATGAATCTGCTTCGATTCTGTGGTAGTTATTGCACAATTTCTACGTGTTTACAGTATAATTCAATTCAACTTTATTACGGACTTGAGGTCTAAGTTGGTGCTCCTGATACTTTAGATGTGACTCGAGAAAAATTCCTGCGCATTTCCTTTCAGCTGTTTAAAACTCTACTGGTGAAACTGTCCAGTATCATGCTTTGGTTTCG
>NC_041058.1:34842565-34935065 GCF_900634775.1 Gouania willdenowi
AAGCAGGTCAAACAGTGCAATGTCCAGCAAATCAAATGGTTCCTTTTTTCTGAATAACTGCATAGCTTTGAGGTGCCTACACAGTCGATAAAGTAATAACAATTCCATCTAAATTACTTCGACAAACAACAATTTCCCAAAGTCTTAATCCCAACTGAAAATAAAAGCGGATACAACTAAGATGATGGGACATTATATAAAATAAATAAAATGAAACTTATCTCATCAATTTAGAAAAAATGAAAAACATTTCCTATAAAAACAGAAAAACAGGGCAATTTTTTTATTTACTTATTTTTATCTAATCAACTTTTGAATCAACCTTTTTTTTCTTCTATGAATGCAATAAGCTTCCTTGGAAAGGTTGAGAACCACTGCATTAGTTTACCTTACAACTCTTTTACTTTACAGCTATGCAAATGCTAATGTCTTTACAAGCAGTAATAGTAGATTTAATCTTCTGTATTTTCTTGTCCTTTTATTATCCTTATGTGTATTTTTGGTACATTGTATGTTTTTGGGTTATTTTGTTTATTTTTCTTGTCATTTTATGTTCTTTGGAGTCATTTTTTGTTAGGTTCTGTTTATTTTAACCCTTGGGTCCTCTTTTTGTTATTCTGTCTTTGTTTATTTGGTTTGTGTTAACTCTCGTCTGTGTTTCAGGGATTCCTGTTTGTGGCTCCACCCCTCAGTGATGTCTGTGTGCTTGGTTGGTGATTGATTAGCTCCATCGTGTATTCACCCAGGTGTGGCCCATTCCCAATCAGGCCTCCTCCACTATTTAGCTGAGTGTTTGGACACAGTATGACTGTGGGATCATTGTGTGTGTGATGTCAGGTTCGTTGTCTCCTTCCTTGTGTCTGGTCTTGCTCCCTGTTCCTACTCCCCTGTTTTGGATTTAAATTTTGATGTTGGATTTTGGAATAAAAACATGGAGTGGTTCCAGGAACGATATGCTAGGATCCTGCCTTCTTCTTTCCCTGCATTTGGGTCCACACCAACACCAAACCGTAACATTTTTGTGTATTTCTGTTCTCCTTTTATCTATTCTCTCTGACGAGGAGGTATTATTTTCACTGTCATTTTTTTAATTGTTTGTTTGTCTGGTTATGGAAGATTCCATTACGTTTTGGAGGGGCTGTGGATCAATATACTGATTCTGGAAATTTTTCAAATTCAAATATCTGTTCCTAACTGACAAATCGTTATGAAATTTGACTCAGTTATGTTTGGTTAGTTTCATCCAAATCAGATGTAGATTGTGAATTTCATTGCAATTTTTTTTATTTATTTATTTATTCAGTTTATTTCCGACATGGTTACATTCATTTTTTTTTTTTTTTTCACATTTTTTTTTTTTTTTTTTCTTTTTTGTACATGCCGAAAAAGGAGACGAGAGAAGCAGTTTGCTTATCAGGGTCCCGTCCCCTGTTTTACCATCGCAAATTTACATGGGTTTACATGTCTCTCTGGTCAAACATTCTTGAGTTCTTCTGAACCGTCCTTTTTTGTGTATTCTCATCTGTGTTGTCCTCCTCTATCTTTGTTCGTGTTGGCCTTGTTCCCTGCCAGACGTTGTTAGCATTCCTCCAGTTCAAGAACAGTTCCTCTTTCGAAGGTGTTTGGAAGGTTTTTCCCTTTTCATCCATAATGTCACCACTTGTTTTGTCTCTACATCAAGGGTAATCCAGCTGTTGTTAGCTCTATTGGCAGTGTTGTATTCTCCACTGTCAGATCCAACTTGTATAAACACATTATTATATCCTAGTTCACAAGCAAGGTAGTATTTTAATG
Organism: Gouania willdenowi; assembly: GCF_900634775.1. Classification (NCBI taxonomy): domain Eukaryota; kingdom Metazoa; phylum Chordata; class Actinopteri; order Blenniiformes; family Gobiesocidae; genus Gouania; species Gouania willdenowi. Next base: position 34,844,360 of record NC_041058.1, read on the forward strand.
TAATATATCTTAGTTCATAAGCGTGTTTCTAACTGCTGTTGTTAGTTCTAATGGCAGTGTTGTATTTTCCACTGTTAGATTTAACTTGTATAAACACATTATTATATCTTAGTTCATAAGCAAGGTAGTAATTTCATTGTACAAGAAAACGTGTTTCTAACTGCACATATGACAATAAACAATTTGAATTTAAATTTAATGTAATCCTTAATCACCACACCACCTAGCAATTGAAATGAATAAATGACAGACCTTTTTTACTCTTGGTTTCCACATTTAATTCAGTCTCCGTAAAATAATCACAGTCTGAGTTTTGTTTTCAGTGTTTATATAGATCTGGGTCCATATCCATGATTACCATCAGTAGTGTTGTTGTTTAGGTGGATCCTTCGTATTTTCCCAAGTTGTCCATCGTTTTGATGAGAACTGGTTTTCCGTCTTCTTCTTCCAGGATATAAATCCTGCAGTTTTTTGACCACGTCTTCACAATCTTTCCTCCTTTTTTTATTTGGCGTGCCTTCCATGCAATGCTTGCATTTTGTTTCGTCAGGTTTTCATTGATGTACACCTTTGTTCCCTTCAGTTTATTTCCTTGCTTGAGTATTTCTCCTTTGAATTTCGTATTCGTGAAGGTTATTTTTACAGCTCTGTTATCATTTTTCTTTGGCAGGAGATGGCAGGAGTTGATGTTGTCAGGGTTCAGGACAATGTCCTTCGACTTCAGGTAGTCAATGACCTGTTGTTCAATCGATTTTGTTTCTTCGTCACTCGCGTAGCTCCTGGGTTTTATCTTTAGGCCTGTGATGATGACATCTTTCTCTCTTTCCTTTTGTTCCAGCTGTTCAACCCTCGCGTTCAACAATTTTATCTCTTCAGCATTTCTTTCATTCTTTTCTTTCAGTACCTTTGCTTCACTTTGTAGTTTTTCCAGTGAGTTTTCCAGCGTCTTTTCCAACGACTTTATCTCAGCAGATAGGTTTTGTAGACCCTCGCGTATCATCTCCTTGACCTCTTCCAAACCCGAATTGGGTTCTGAAGGGCCTCCCTGCGGTTTTTTCACCATTTTCCTTCAGTCTTGGGCCCAGTTTTTCAGGCTGTTCAGCTGTAGCCAGCTGTAGCCAAGGTCGTGTTATCGGAGCAAATGAAAACACGTCTGCTCTCTCCAAAGACCAGAGATGTCTAAAATATGTGCGTGTCAATACATTTTGACTCACTGTTTGGTTATTAATTGAATATAAATAATGCTCCAAGCCTTTAAAACCTCTTTTACCTCAAGCATCTTTTCTCCGAAAATCACATATCCATAAGAAATAGTGTTTTTCAAAGCATCAACATGGCCTACATACTGTAGCTAATTTTTGTCCAGGACCCTTTGTGGTTAATTTTTTAAATATATGATACTGAGTGACAATTATGTTTTAAATACAGAAATCTGTAGTCCTCCCAAACAACAAGAAATTTACATCAAATATAAAGCCAATTCTAAGTGGGGAAGGCTACAATGTGTGGACATCGACTGCAGCTAGTTTGGTGATAATAATAAACATTAGGCCAAAGATACACGTTTTTGTACAAAAAAGTTCAGGCTGAAGCTCACTTTGCCACAACTGTGCCAAAGTTTTCCACAAGCTTGGAAACAAGTGTGTAACTGTAATATGTCAGACAAATCTATTCCAATCATTGTTAGTGTCAGGTTTGACCACTAGGTGTTGCAATTTGGCTTGAAATAAAAGTGCTCATTGGACAAATTTGTCAACTCAGAAGTGCTCAGATGTGTGTAATGGTGGTGTCTGTCTGACTACACAATTAGGATTTATCAAAATACAGAGTTTTATGCACATTGGAGGAACTTTTGATCAGAAACAACAAAGGTAAGACACCATTTGTCATCATTACTGACTTTTTCCACTGTGTAATTTCTGATTTTGTGGCGTTGTTTTGGTACGTAACACACTGGACCTGTATAACAGTGGATTCTGCTAGGCCTGTAGTTTCACATAGGCTCTTATTATAGAGCTCTGTGTTTATTTTGTGAAACAGAGGACTGAAAAAGGCTGAATTGTTGACTTTTCCCTCTGTGAACATAATGGCCTGGTGTGTGTGCTGTGAATGTGGGTTGGCTACAGTTTTAGCTTCTATAGTTTCTTAGGATTACAGAGAGGTATAAAATGTGTGATTTCATTCATTATTTACAACATTTTGACCCGTGACAGTCACGAAAGCTGGAGCTGCCCCCGCAGGTGGGTCCATTGTGGCTGACGAGGTTGCGTTTCGATCGTTAATTTATTATAATGTGACATTAACTAATCCATTGTTAAGATTAAGGAGACACCTGTTGAGAATGTTACCAGTTCACATACCTTGGCCATGTCATATCAAATGTGGAAGGTTGTTCTGCATTTGCTGTCCAGCAAATTGCTTCAGCTCATAAGAAATGGAATGAGATAAAAACCGTGCTCACGGATCGTCGGATAAAGCTGTCCATCTGGGTAAAGTTTCCAACGGCGTGTGTGTGCAACCGTCTTACGTACAGTACTCAAGCCTGTCATCTTAACGCCTCACAGCTGGTGAAATTAAATTCCTCATGAATTAATTTTCTTAGAAAACTTGTCTGAAATGGGTTCGAACGTGTCAATGCACCACCAAGACAAAGAGATAAAACGCCATCGTTAGAAGAAAACAATGTAGACTGGCGTTTCAAATATACCAATCTCGACATACTCCGCCTCTCCCACTCTACACCGATCCGTAACTTCTGTCTTGTTGAACACCTTAAGTACATTGCTCATATATCTAGACTTCCTAACTCAGCTCTGCAAAAACAAATTCTGTTCTGCTCTAATAATAAACCGTAAACCCGTGACATATGGAAAACTACGGTAAACTTACGGGCCTTTTACCTATTCAACTCCAACGGGAAATGCAAGATAAGTCAAAGTTCCTGCCAATGGTGGCACCCAACCCGCTGAAGCAGTGGAAGGGGAAAATTGATTTGTGTATATTTTTGCATAATGTGTTTTTTTAAGTAATTTTCTCCATCTTCTTTGTCCTTTGTGCGTTTGTAGTAATTTTCCAGTGTTTTTGGAATAATTGTCTCATGTATTTTCTGTTGTTTTTGTAGATTAACTTTGGGGGCCACCAGTAGTGCATGTGTGATTTATCTGTAATTATAGTGTGTAATATTAAAGTGGTTGTTCTGTTATCTGGCAGGATAAAAGCATCTTCATCAGGTCACCATGTCCATTAAATGTCTTTGAGTTGTAGACTCTTCAATTCTATGCAGATGTATTTGAATCAGGAAAATGTATATAAAAGAAGGCAGCCATTTAATGGTTGTGCATGTGATACTCCAATTCAGTAGTTTCTAATCACTGTGTGATGTCATAGAGGTCAATGATCATCAGATGTGCCATGTCTATCCATTCTGCTACGTTTCTGTTCTTCTGTTGTGATTACCAGGCTTTGTTAGAAGGAGGAGTGTTGGTGGACTTGACCATGTGTGTTTATTCATTTAATTGTAAGATGTGAAATGTTGTGTGATGCATTACACTCACCTCTCTCCTCAGTGGAGACAGCAGCCTTTGAAACATCAAACCTTCCCAGTTAAAGCCCTGAAACCACCTGAAAAGCAAGCAGGCGAAACAAAACTGTGGCCCCCAAAATAAACACACCAATCGACAGAAAAATACACAAAACAAGAAAACAGCCAAAATACATCCTATCTGGTGGACATGCCAGCTCTTGGGAGGGGGTCACAAGATGCCTTCATGAAACTAACAATATTTGTTGAACAATGTTTTACCTTTTTTCTGCAACGACACCAAACTTAACATATTTTAACCTATTTTCATCACTTCTTCTTGCCATTTTTTTGCTCCTTTTTGCTACATTACTTTCATTTCTGACACTTCTACATCACATTTCAATGCATTTTCTGCACATTTTTCACATGTTTACCCATTATTGTCACTTTTCACCATATTTCATGCTCATTTTGCCAATTTTACCGCCTTCACCATTTATCATGCCCATTATTTGCCAATTTAAAGTAATTGTTCCAATATTGACATTTTGAATACTGTTTACCACTACTTCTCTCTGTTTTTGTCCACTCTAATTTGCAACTTTTAACCAATTTCTGTGGTTTTTAAAATCCCATTTCACCATTTTTGGTAACTTTGAACCCATTTTATTTCTGATTAAATCAAGGATTTCCATCTTTATGATGACTATAATAATAGTAAACTTTCTGGATAACAGTGGATATTATTCAGGTGAATTATTATTTCTCAAAATAGTCAAAAAGTCAGCGTGTGTTTGGGTCTGGAACATGTTTGGACCTTCAGTAAACAACTTAGCATATGTCTCAGCTCCCTGTAATGTGATCAGCATAGAGCTATGAACATAGACTATTTAGTTTAGTTTAGTTTACTATACTTGAGCAATTCACATTCTTAATTTTTACAAAACACAAGGTAGATCATTAGACGGTAATAAAAGGAGTAAGCTGAAGCATGGAAGCTTTTAGACTGTTCACATCACTAATGATTAGTCACATATATGGGGTAGAGCAGTGGTTTTAAACGTGAGGGTGTTCTAAGGGTGGGGCAACCATTCACTCAGAGTTTAGTTTATTAAATGAATTTACTAAAACCATGATAAAGCTGTTATTAAGTAAGTGATTCTCAACATGTGGCTCTTTATGTCTTCATTTTAATTATTATTCCCCCAGAAAACATTACAAGGGGGAAACTTTTTAACCCCTTTTTACCTTTTTCTTTGGCCATTTCGCAAATAATTTTGCCCTGTTTTTGCCCCTTCTCCAATTAAATTGACACTTTTTTTAGTTTTTTTCAGATTTTATCTTATTTTTACCAATACATTTCCTAATGTTTGTCCTTTTTTTGCAAGTTGTTTTTGTCAATTTTTGTACCTTTTTTTTTACCTTTTTTTTGCCACTTTCATCCAAATAAGCTACCTTTGCCCAATAAATACCACTTGTTTCCTTTTTCCCTATATTTTACTTTTTGTTCCACGTTTGCTTTTTTCACTAACGTTTGCCACATTTTGCTCATTTAAGCAACCTTTGGCCATTACATACCATATGTTTCCTCTTTTTTGATATTTTTTTTGCAACTCTTGACTGTTTTTGTAACTTTTCTTACACTTTACTCATCACTGTTAACTCTTTGTTTACCTTCATCAAATGGTTGGCTGTGATTGGCTGATCACCATTCAATCAATCTAACTGGATCAATAATAATTTTCAGCAATGAATTCCTCTGTGAAAAGTGAGGGAGATGATTTTTTTTGCTTTCATGAAAGTACGGGTCACATGCATTTGAGTGATACTCTCTGGAAATCTGAAAAAATATTATTTTTTTACTATTTTCATTGGCCCATAAGATCAGAGGGGTGTTCCATAAAGTAGGTTATGTTCAAACTCTGAGTATGTTCAGGCTGAAACGTGAGGTATGTTCTTCTCTGAGTATGTTACCATGGCAACATTGTCCGTGAACTAAACCTGGTCACTGGCAGGTTTTATCAAAGAAACCCTGGGTTTCTACCTGGCTCCGCCCACCTGAACACTTTAATGAACCTTAACACTTTTCTCTGAAATTAGTAAAATCACACGCCACAGACGTGTTCACATTATTACTAATGTTGTGTTGCTTTATGTTTTTTTATTTTTTTTTTATCAAATGGTAGTTTTTCTTTCTAACATTGTAGATGTAGATCATTAAGTGAAACACACTGAGAGGTTGATCTACATTAAAACATCTACTGACGTCTGTAGTAAAGTTCACTGAATACAAACCTGTAGATAATATAAAGGATGAGATGATAATTTAAATAAATCCACTTTTAAGGCTCGATTGTTGTTTTATATTATTATACAGTTAAATCTGTAGATCACGGCTCTATGAAGATATGATGGTGTAGTGAATTGTGATGCTGCTCTTGGAAGTGAAGGGTCGCGGGTTCGCGTCCCGCTTCAGTGTTTTTTATGACATTTTTTAGGACGTGTAGATGACTCTGGTGACAATATTACATTAAAAATCAATATAAATGATGTGATATCAAGTGGCATTTACTGTCTTTATATCCAGTGTAACAGGAGGACTCTCTATGCAGACATCCTATGCTGCTGACACGTCTCCTCAGACACATTTTATTCATATTATTCACCACTCGTCACGTCACTGATGAGATAAAGTAATGAAGTGACTAAAAAGTGTGACTAATTACGGGTGATTTAAGCCACTATAGTCACTGAAGACTGAACACACCTTTAGAACAGGCTCATATTCATCAACCACAGGCTTATTTCACCCATTACGGTGTATAAATCACTATTTTCTGGGTGGTTGCCATGGCAGCTCGACTCATCTTCGAGCCATTGATGACGGCTTTTTACTGACGCGCGTGCACGTCAGTAACCCAAGGTTTACATACTCAGGGTTGATTAACCCACTTCATACCAGCTGTAATGGAATCAGATACACAGAGTTTCTCATCGCAGGGTAAGTTGACCCAGAGTTTATGGATAGACTCAGAGTTTGTTAACCTTCCTTTATGGAATACCCCTCAGATCTGATTTAATTTTTAGTATAAAGAGAAATATTTCTTGGGACATAAAACACCCTTAACTTTGGGTTATTTTACCACTTGCAAATATTGAAAATCCTTTACATGAAGTCATTGTAGCTTGGCTTTGTCTTATAATCATTTATTGTTTATTAGTTTTATTATTATTATTATTATTATTATTATTATTAGTAGTAGTAGTAGTAGTAGTAGTAGTAGTAGTAGTAGTAGTAGTATTTAGTTCCTGAGATATAGAAAGCTGAAAATGTTAGAAAAACAAGGACGTACGTGGGCCTTTTGAATAAAATACAATTGCTAAAATGTTTTTTTGAGATGCGTGGGAAGTCCTGAACATTTTGTTAAAATGCCCCCTTCCTGCTTTACTGCTCAGTTCTCCATTCTATTTTCCTTTCATTTAAATGTAATTTTTAAAATGTGAGGGTTTAGCAGGCTGTGCTTTCCTTGCTCGTTTTGTTAACTCTGTCTCCTGTTCTGTTCTCTCATTTCTTTCCATTGACATCAACTGGTTGATGCAGATGACTCCAGTCTGTTTGATTTTATCCACTCCGTCATCACTTCTATTGCTCATTTGTTTCTTTCTTCTTTTTGCAACATTGATTTTGAAATGTGGGATATATCTATATTTATAAATGAACTTGAAATGTGATATTCATACCGTGCAGTAGAAAATGAGAGGTACAGAACATTTTGGATTTATCTTTTTGTTAAATCCAGACTCATTTCTTTTAAATTTATTTAAAATGAAAAATAAATCATATTTTAATTGATTTAGTCAAACTTTAGTCAGCAGATTGTATTTTACTTCTAGTCAAAAATTTGAAAATAATTTATATGAGCTAAATCTGTGGACTGAGGACTTATTTCTGTTATTAGTATTTCCTAAGACTTTTACCTTAAAATGGACTGGACTAAATTAATCCCGATTCAAATTGATTTTGTCTTATTAGAAAAAACTAAATCTACAAAAATCTTCCACGACTGGTTTGGTGCGCATTGTCAACGTGTCAGACTGCAGGACATTAAACAATATTCACAAAGACAAAAATCTCACTATGTTTGATTTTAGCTGAACTTGTCCATAAACAGGCAGTTGTCTTTGGTCTAGACTTACTTGTGCTTCTTGATGTCGATGATACCATTCTTTTTGTTTCCAAGACGCTCTACAGGGTTTAACCTGAGAGGAGAAACAAGCACATTTATTTATTATTCATTAGTCAGCCATCATTTGTCCACCCTCAGTACCGGCTTCTCTGTTTTAGCGTTTTAGCTAATCCTCTACATCAGGAATGGGCAAACTGGTTACCCGGGGAACACATGCAGCATTATGTGCGGCCCTTTCAAAAAAATGACTCCAAAAACACATACAAAATAATGGGAAAAAATAAAACACAAAATGGCTCCAAAAACATGACAACAAAATATATTGAGTCTAAATACACACGAAAGGACAAAAAAATAAACACAATATGACAACAAAAATATGAAAATTGAGGCGAATATTGTTCCTCGATTTTCCACCATTTGTAATTTTTCTCCAGTTTGTATTTACTTTCACCCACCAGAGTGTCACGTTTAAGGGGAGCAAATGGCTCCTTAATCACTACAAAGAGGTTTATCCAGTTGACGTAGCCCTCTTAGGGCCTATGCTACGAAGCTAGATAATTACAGTATATCCTGGATTTATCTCCGTTAGCTTCACCTAACCAGACATTGTCCGTCAGACAGACGCTGTCCTAGGAATCTCAATATCAACTTTCTAAATTAACTAGTTGATTTCAGTCTGGCTACGTACGCACTCTAGTGACAGAGGAGGAGATTACAGCGTCAGACCAATCACAATCACAGACAAACTGGAGAACAATTTACGTCACAATTGAGAAAATTATACTTTAAAAATATGAAGAATTAAAATACATTATTTAGACCAAAAATAGAGAATAAACAGACACTCTGATCAGTTTCACTTTTATCTTGTCTGTGTCTCTGATGCTGCGTTCATACAGATCAGTCTACATCATAAGGTGGAATATATTTATATTTTATATTATCTACAGGACTGAGGCTCTCAGCATTACCACAGAACACATGGATTACTTAATCAATTAATTCATTATTGGGTCTGAAAGCATCCAATGTACACAGGCTTTATCAGCTGACTAATGTCGGTCAGATAAAAATCTATATTTGTTTCTATTTCTGTTTTCTCAGAGATCTGATTGGTCAGGAGGCGGGGCTTTAGTACTTGCTCAGATCGTAGCCAGAACAAAACCTGGTCCCGACCAGGTTAGTCATTCAGCCTAAGTTACCATAGTGATTTACAGTGACATGCCGTCAGGGTAGGCAAGGTAGGCAGTGCCCTTAATTATATATATATATATATATATTTTTTTTTTTTTTCCATTTCCAATAGCCTACAGTACCTATAAGTTTGAAAGTGTCCGCATTTTCTGCTTTTCATAGCCCAAATTACTAAACAGCGCTGTTTCCTGGAACAGCTGCAGTCTTTCTTTATTTTTTTTTCGCTCCGCTGTAAGGCAGAGGGAGGCCACGCCCCCTCCCAAAGGCACTTCACTCTTCTGCCTCCTTTCCCATTCCGTGATTTTACGTGTTTGCGCATGCGCAGTCAGGTCCCCAATATGACATCCATTTACGCGTAAAGGCAGCGTAGAGAGCTGCCTTTGCACGTAACTGTGCTATGCTAAATGCTATACGTAAGTTCACAGCACATTAGTGAATAGATGACACGTGACTGCCGCTGCTACGTTCTCTAGCTAGTGGGCGGGACAACACTACAGTGTGGATGACAGCGCTAGAGATGATAGAGAAACTTTGTTTTGAGGAAAAACGACAGCTTTTAAAAGACCAACACCTGAGATACCAGAGCTTCAGCAAAGGTAAGGTCGGAAAATGTTTCATACTTTTCACAGTGAATGGAACAAAAGGAAGGATTGACTTTGTGGATGCATCTCACTGAGGCTGTTCTAAGTTGTCATTTTCTCCATGTTTCTGTGTTTCCAACACAAACAACAGATGTGTTGCAGTGTCATGAGAGATATGTTGTTGGAGAGTATGGAGGCTATATTAAATAATGTTTATGTTTCTTTAATGGTGTTTATGATGTTGATTTTGTTAGATGGATAAACACTTGTTCATGTGGATCTTATTGGGTTTTTTCTTTCTTATTATGAATTTTATATTTTGATAAGCGCATTGAGATGACTTTGTTGGAATTGCTTTATACAAATAAAATTGATTTGAACTGAATTAACACTTGACAGCAGAAACATATGAAATTGTCATTGGTGGTCTCGGTTGGCAACGTGCCTACCCAACCCTCACGGCACGTCACTGGTGATTTAGCTCCGTAAGACATTACCCAGTGTCGTAGTCCAGCACACACCGATTAAATCCCGGAAGTTAACGCAATAAAAGGAAATCTAGCTTCGTAATAAAGGCTCTTATTCTCTACTACGAGTTTGCAGAGAAGTAAGTAAAAAAGTTATTTTTTTATGAAGCGCTTTTTGAAGATAAAATCAAGTGCTGCACAGAGCTGAACTAATACAACAAGTGCAACATCATAATAGAATAATAAAACCTTCATCATAGGAGCAACATCATAAAAGGAAGCCGCAGTGTTTGCAACTGTCGCCACCTGCGGTCACAGATATTTCAGGTATAGATATAGAATCAACAGCGCTTTTAAAAAAGACAAACAAACAAAACAATATAATATATTGCCATTGTTATTTGATTTTAAAACCGATCAGAAATACACTGTTTTTTTAGTATTTGGTTTTTCCATATTCCTGTGTCTGGATTTAAATTAATGAAAGAAAAAAAAAAAAAACAATCAGGTTTTTCTATTTTTTTATTTGGTTTTTAAACTGAATAAACAAAAAAAAAAAGGGTATATGGTTTCAGCTTCTCTCTGATGGAGAATGTTTGGTAAGGTGAAGGCTGAGAGCAGAGATAAATCCAGGCTTTAACACATCTAGCTTTGTAGTACAGGCCCCTAAACTCTTTGTTGTTTCATAAAAAAACACAAAAAAACTGCAAAAATACACATAAAAAATACAAAAGTTCTCCAAAAACACAAATAATTACTACAAAATAAACAATTTCAAAATATACAAAAACAAGAACAAAAATACACAAACTGACTCCAAAAACAAACAAAACAACAACAGAAATTAAAACCACGAGCGGCGTTGTAGGGTCCGAAGAAGTGGTCCGCTCGGTAATCCATCTGTCATTTTCACATTGATTCTTGTTTAATGCTGGACAGTCATCATGTGTATGAAATATGAGGCTTTTTGAATGATGTATAAATGAGATTTTTCTATCATAGCGTGCAAAATGGCGTCAGTGGAAAAAACCCAGTATTAATGATTGCTGCGAATCCATTGAAAAATAGCCAAGTTACATTAAATGTGATGGCAAAGGATTTTCTAGTGATATTATAGGCCCCTCCCACTGATCACGGAATGTTTTTCCTTAATCGGCGACCTGCTCCCATCTTATAAGATTCATCCAACACTATTTTGAAGTCAACATGACATATCGTCTTTTCGCTAGAGCTGTTAGCATCGGACGCCGCTAAAAGCGGCGCTCTCTGAGAATGAAAGGCATGATGGGTAATTTTCACATTGAGTCTAGTTTAGGGATGGACAGTCAACATGTGTATCAAATATGAAGCAATTTGAACTTTGCATTTGAAAGTTATATGCATTTTGCTATTATGGCGTGCTAAATGGCGCCAGTCGCACCACGACCAAACCATTAAAGATATGCAAATTCTTTCAATGATTTTTAATCTTCAGTTGGTCCTAAGTGGTCTGGCCGAGTTTGAAGCGAATGGCATGGAGCCAATCAGACTAGTTCGTGCAAATGTGTTTCCAGGCCGAAACGCCATTTTCTGACCAAAGTTGGCTGACTTCCTGTTTGGTTTTGGGTGTGGTCAAAATATAACTTTTTGCTTATCTTGGGGTCAAGAATACATGTGGTGAATATAGTATGAATCGGGCAAACCTGCTGGTCGTGCGGTTTCATCGCATTTTTTGCGTTTATAATGCTCGCCATGTGAGCATTTTTTTGTGATTTTTGTCATTGCGCCAAATGATCTAGTTTTTCAGCAGGCTTGAGGTGTGTGCAAATTTTGGTGAAACTCTGGGCATCCCAAGGGGGTAAACAGGTGTGGAATATTAATAATAATAAACAGAATAAATACAACCAGTATGGCCTTCAGACCCTAAATATACTGTTATGGTCAATTATTATATTCATCATCACATCGTCAAATGTATGTTCATGTGTACAATTTGTCATGTTTTAATACATGACGACTCCATTACTCTTTACACTTTTGAACAGCTGAATCATGATTAAACAGTACAGATCGTATTATTCTCAGTGCAGCACAGTCTCTGCTCACATGCAGATATACACTGACGCACACACTTATCAAGGACAGATAAAGACTGGCACCGAACCTTCTCATAACATCTTCATCATCCTCCAACATTTCCACTATGGGCATCTGACTCCCTCCCTTTTGTCTCTCACTGTTGGGACCTTTTCTTATCTGTATAAAACCTTAAGCTGAAACTGTTAGGGGGCGCGGCACTTCCTTCGGACGTCCGCCTGGACGGACGCTAACTTTGTTCCATCTTGTACCTTTTTTCTTAGTTTAGAATAAACTATTTTTATATAAAATCATCAATGCTTCTCCTGGACTCCATCATTCAACCAGAGCAATGAATCATGTCTCCAAATGAGGTCAACCGTAAATTCAGCCGTAACAATACAAAAATGACAGAATACACAAAAAAAACAGACTCACAGAAACAAATGTTGTTTCCTGTGTTGAAGCTCTGATTGGTCTTTATTCTAAAGCTGACATGAATGTTGATCATGTGACCCTCAGACCAGATATAATCACATTTTTGTGGCCCCGCCCCCTGTGATTAAAGTTGCCCGTTTATAATGTGTAATTTATTATACTTGCAGAGTCTCCTGATGAGGTCATCCGGACGTTTGCCTATTCTCTTGGGAAAATCCACCTTTTCGATCCCACGAAGGACCATTGTGTAAATATTGAGGGGGTCAGCTCCAGTGAATGGTGGGCTTGGAGGGGAGAGAGTGTTTGATTAGACGGGTGGAGAATAACATCAATCAGTCTGAAGAAGTTTTCCATGCATTTGAATTGTGTTTTCTTCTAAATGGATCATTGGAAATGTAGAAATGTCCATTAAGGTCTTTAGTTCTGACTGCATTTGATTGAATGACGCGTCTCTATCTAAGTGTCTTACTTGCCAGTGAGTAGTTCAAATATGAGTATTCCTAGGGACCAACAATCGGCTCCAAAGTCGTGGCCTTTGTTCAGGATCACCTCCGGAGCCACGTACTCTGGAGTTCCACAGAAAGTCCACGTCTTCCTTCCGAGGCCGATTTTCTTTGCAAAACCAAAGTCTGCCTGATGAGAGAAATGACACGCCTTTACTTCCAAATACACACATATACACGTTCCAATAATCCACGCTAAAGAATCTCACCATTTTGACGTAGCCGTTGCCGTCGAGCAGCAGGTTTTCAGGCTTCAGGTCTCTGTAAACCACGCCCATGGTGTGGAGGTACTCGAAAGCCTCCAGGACACAACCAGTACAGAACCGAGCCGTAGCATCGTCAAAAAATCCCCTGGTGTGTAGGAAAAGTTGATCAAATGAATGGATTGACAACACTAACTGTCTTCACGGGTTCACATTAATAGAAAAGAATAATAAGTCATCATTATACAACATTAGTTGCATTTATAGTAAATCACTTTGCGTGTGCTAAAATAATCCATTTCCATTTCCTCCTAGCTCTACTTTGTGTGACTGGCCCATGTTTTAATATTCATGACACACTGAGGGGCGGATTCACTAAAGGTTTAATGGTATTAAAACGTGTGCAAACGTCACTCCACGCGTTAATAAGGAGTACAAAGCCCTGACAATCAGGACTGCACGTCTTCAGCGCATCACAATGCGCCCTCAATCCATTTAGTGCATTTCCCTCTAACTTTTTATTATTTTCATTTATTTATTATTTGTTTATTTTGAACAAACAACAATTTAATACAATAATAACTAAAATAATATGATCATGCAAAAATAATCCCTTTGTCCAAAAAGGAGTAGTAACACATTATCACAGTTCTTCCTGAGCCAAGGAAGGGAGAAGACGTGTTTTCAGAGCTCTCTCCGGGAAAGCTATACTCCCGTCTGATAACGCGACCTTGACTACCAGCGAGCAGCGACCAGCTGCATCTGAAGAGAGAAAACTGGGCCCAGACATGCCACCAAAAATGGAAGAGAACTTTAAGCTATTCAAAGAAGAGCTTAAAGAAATGATTAAGGAGATGAAACAGGAGATGAGACAGGATCTCATGTCCTTAAGACAAGAACTATCTACGAAGATGGAGAACATGACGAATGCCTTGGAGAAATCATTGAAAATACTGGAGAATGATGTCAAGGTACTGAAAGAAGAAAATGTAAAGAATGCAGAAAAGATAAAAACATTGGATGCGAGGGTTGAAGATCTGGAAAGAAAAGAAAGAGAAAAGGATGTCATCATCACGGGCCTAAAGATAAGGCCAAGGAGCTACGCCAGTGCAACAAGACAAACAGAGGATCTGACCAGCGAAGACAAAAAATCGATTGAAGAACAGGTGATTGATTACCTGGACTCGAAAGGCATTGAAGTGAACCCAGACAACATCAACTACTGCCAGCTGCTGCCAAAACGCAAAGACACCAGAGATGTGAAAATTACATTCACCAACGTGAAATATAAAGCTGAAATAATGAAACAAGGAAGAAAACTGGCGGGAACGATGGTGTTTATGAACGAGAACCTGACGAAGCAGAATGCAAGTATCGCATGGAAAGCACGCCAACTGAAGAAAGGAGGAAAGATTGTGAAAAACTGGACCAGAGGCTGCAGGATTTACATCACACCTCCAGGAGGAGAAAATGGAAAACCCGTTCTAGTCCAAAGGATGGAAGACCTGGAAAAATACGAATGAGGTGCCTAAAAGTCAAGAACACTGATAAAAGTCATGGATATGGACAGAATCACTAAAAATCATCCGCAACATCATCAACATCAACAACGGGAGATTAATCAAGTAGACGAAGTGGACCCAAACAACTTTTCACATTGGAAACAATACACGAACAGCCATTACTACACAGAGAATGACTTCAAAGTGGAAAATAAGAAGGAAAAAGGTCTGTCACTTGTTCACTGTAATTGTCGCAGTATGTATGCAAATTTTGAAGACATTAAGGATTACATCTCTACATTGTATAGGTTTGACATAATAGCACTATCAGAAACTTGGATGAATGAAAAAAAAGGCATGGATTTTATGATAAAAGGATATAAATTTGTCTATAAGAACAGATTACATAAGCCAGGAGGAGGGGTAGCACTATTCATAAAAGAAAATATAGATATGGAGATAATAGAGTCTTTGAGTTTAACTGTGGAAGAAGTAATGGAATGTATAACAGTGAAAATTACAAGTCCAGAGGGACGTAAGATAATAATCTGCTGTTTGTATCGTGCACCTGACTGTAAAATAGACATATTTAATGAGAAACTAACCAAAATGATAGAAGAAATTAAAAATAAGAGATTACTGATATGTGGAGACTTCAATATAAACATTTTAAATCCTTTAAAAAATACACACATTGAAGACTTTGCCAATTGCATGTACACAAATGGATTAAAACCTCTCATAACGCAACCAACCAGAATTAATAAACACAGCTCAACACTGATAGATAACATCTTCACAAACATACAAAACACAGATATAGAGAGTGGTATATTAATAAATGACATCTCTGATCATTTACCAATATTTATGATACTAAACGCAAAAGAGAAGAAGAACCGTGAAAATCATAACACACAGACATACAGGAGACTGGAAGGAGAAAAACAATTAGAAAACTTTAAACAACAGATAAAAAGACAGACGTGGGAAAGTGTCTTCAAGGAAGAAGACGTGAACGTAGCATATGACACATTTACAGACACAATAACGACAATATACGATAAATGCTGCCCTTTGAAACAAATAACAACCAAAAGTAAAATAAACAATGTACCATGGATTAATAAGAAAATAGCCAACGTATGCAAAAAGAAAAACATACTATATAAAAAATATATAACAGAAAAAACATTAAAAGCAGAAATACGTTATAAAAAATACAGAAACAAAGTTAATAATTTACTTAGAGAAAAAAAAAGGGAATATTATGAAAAACAATTAAAAGAGAATAAAAACAAA
The DNA here is from genome assembly GCF_900634775.1 of Gouania willdenowi. Lineage (NCBI taxonomy): Eukaryota > Metazoa > Chordata > Actinopteri > Blenniiformes > Gobiesocidae > Gouania > Gouania willdenowi. The sequence goes on from NC_041058.1 coordinate 34,860,318, forward strand.
AACAAAAAATTGTGGGAAATAATAAACAACATAACCATGCGCAAATGCAAAGAAAAAAATGCAGACCATTTTATAATAAACAATGTAAAAGAATACAATAAAAACATAATAGCACAAGAACTCAACAGTTTTTTCATAAATACTGGAAAAGACATAGAGAAAGAGATAAATAAACACCCAACACTTAAATGGAACCATTTTGACAATGAGAAGAAAGACATTGATAAGTACCTTGTACTTGAAGAAGTAACAGAAGCAGAGGTGGACAGAATAATCACTACCAGTACCTCAAAAAAATCCAGAGACGTTAATAATCTAACTATGAGTCTAATAAAAACCATAACAGCTGAAATAACCCCGCCACTAACATATATAAGTAATCTATCATTTAAGAATGGTGTTTTCCCAGAAAAAAGGAAAATTGCAAAAATCAGACCGATTTACAAGGGTGGAGAAAAATGTAATTTCACTAATTATCGACCTATATCAATATTACCACAACTATCAAAAATTCTGGAAAAACTGTTCATGAACAGACTCGACAAATTTATAGAAGACAATAATATACTACATGAAGGACAATATGGATTCAGAAAAGGACGTTCAACAGCAATGGCTATAATTGACATCACGGAGAATATAAGAGAAGCATTAGAAAAAAAACTATTGGTATTTGGAATTTTTCTGGACCTAAAAAAAGCCTTTGACACAATTAATCATGATATTCTAGAAGAAAAACTTCAAAATTACGGAATAAAGCGCAACGCCTTAAAATGGATTAAAAGCTATATGACAAATAGGAGACAATATGTTGACTTTGAAGAACATACATCAAAATGCCAAACCATACAATGTGGTGTTCCACAGGGTTCAATTTTGGGGCCAAAACTGTTCATTCTATACATAAACGACATTTTCAAAATCACAAATTGCCTAAAACTAACATTGTTTGCAGATGACACAACCATTCTATGCTCAGGCAAAGACATTAACACTTTAATAGAGTCAACAAATGAAGAACTATTAAAAATTCAAACATGGTTAGATGTAAATAAACTATCCCTAAACGTCAGTAAAACAAAATTCATTAACTTTGGAAAGAGAAAAAAAACAGGAGATATAAGACTGAAACTAAACAAGGAAATAATAGAACAAGTAAAAGAATATAGGGCACTAGGAGTGTGGATGGACGACAAGCTGACCTGGAAAAAACATATACAAATAGTTAAAAACAAAGTGGCCAAAAGCAGTTACATCCTATGGAAGCTTCAACAAATCCTACATACCAAATCACTTAAAACAATCTATTCTTCACTCATAGCATCGCACTTAAATTACTGCTCCGAAATATGGGGTAATAACTACAAAACGTATCTTGAACCACTATTTAAACAACAAAAAAAAGCTATAAGAATTTTACATAAAGTACCACACAACACACACACAAACGATTTATTTGAGAAGTCAAAATACCTAAAACTGCAAGAAATAATACACTATAACACACAAATACACGCATTTAGGGCTTCATCAAAAAAATTACCACATCAAATCCAAAAACGTTTCACATACAATCAAAATCCCTATGAATTCAGACATAATAATGTGTTTAGACCAAACAGGATCATATCAAACGTTGGCAAACATAGTACTGTGTATAGAGCCATGAACCTCTGGAACAGCCTTGACAAAGAGACACAACAGTCCGATAATCTGAAACAATTTAAGGAGAAAACAAGGAGGACATTTCTACATGCATACAGATCTCAAGACAACTCTCCATTGAACTCTACAGCGACGACATGGAACTCATCAACTGGTCATTGAGCACCATTGACAAAATCTTCTCAACGAGGCAATTGCTTCAGCACGAAATACCGTGTCCAAAGGACACATACCCAAGTGGATATGTCGTGGACGCACGAGGGAGAAGCCAGATGCTCTGTCTCTCCCAGCTGAAAGTGGAAGATGTGGAGGACATCTATCTGCTAGGAGTCATGATCTTTGGCCTGCTAATGATGGGGGTATGTGTCTATGCATGTGCCTTCCGGATGGATCGTAAGCTGAGGCGACTCTCAGAGGATATGAAGGTTCTCAGAGAGAAGAAGAACTTCACGTTTGGAGAGTTGGAGGAACGTAAACAACGACTGGAAAAGAAAGCTCGTGGAAATACGGGGGAAAAAGACTGTGAAGAGGAGTAACAGCAGGAACAATGACTGCAGACGAGAACACATCACAAAAAAAAAAAAAAAAAAAAAAAAAAGGGAAGAAACGAGGTTGGATGTAAAATTATCTGTGTTCAAATTAGGGGACGGATCTAGATAAGCATAATGCTTTTTTCCGTCGCCCTTTCCGGCATGAAAAAGGACAAAAAAAAAAAAAAAACAATGATGTGATTTTGCTCTGAATGTCAAATGAATTTCTGTGAATGCAACCATGTCAGAAATGAACTGAATAAATAAATAAATAAATCACTCATTTCGATGTTTTCTTGTAAACCGTTCCACAAAGTCACCCCACAGACAGTAATGCAATTAGTTTTGAGAGTCGTTCTTACACTGGGTTGTTTAAAATTTTGCTTTCTCCTCAGTTTATACTAGGGGTGGGAACCTCTGGGTACCTCACGATACGCGATACACCGCTCACGATAACGAATATCTCACTATATGATGATACTGCGATTATGGATATATTGGACAGAAATTAATCTACGGTAATCTATGACATAACAAGGAAAAAAAAGATTAAGTGAAAAAATAAATAAAAAATCACTTAGTAGTGACATTATTTTAGTGCAACATTTCTGTAAATAAGTGTCAACAAACCAATGTAAACTAATAAGTATCTACAATGGTGCTTTATTTATTGCTTTTTTTTGCAATATACATAATGTCTGTAATGTGGTTTTGTAGGTGTTCCCCCTCACCTTAACACAATATAACAGGTATGGCAGTACAAGTGAGCAATATGAAATAAATAATGTTTCTTCATTCAGGAGGTATTTGGCTCGACCCAACACTCCAACAGTTCTTGCTATTTTAGAGCCAATGTGTCCAACTAGGACAAAGTTTGATTGAATATGCATAGTCAGCGAATCACCCAGGGAGGCCAAAATATGGGAGGAGGAAATGCAAATAAATTAACGTCGGGGAAGCAATGTGATTCATAGAAAAATAGTACGACTGAGAAGCAGGTGCAGACACACACAGATGACAGAAAACATAGTGTGTGTGTGTGTGTGTGTGTGTGTGTGTGTGTGTGTGTGTGTGTGTGTGTGTGTGTGTGTGGGTGTGTGTGTGTGTGTGTGTGTGTGTGTGTGTGTGTGTGTGTGTGTGTGTGTGTGTGTGTGTGTGTGTGTGTGTGTGTGTGTGTGTGTGTCCTAATCTGCTGATTTTGCATGCACTGATCAGAGCAAAGTTACAGGACCGGACGAAGTAGCCACAAATACATGAGGGGGAAAAAATATCATTAGGTTTTAAAGTTGTTGTTTTTTTAAAAAAAAAAAATTAATTATTTGTTTATTTTGTTTCTACATTATTTAATGTTTGTGCAGCAGACAGAGAAGTCCATCTGCCTCTAATGTAACTTCCTCAAATCTCGCCTCCACATTGAATGAGCAAAATGCTCATTTAAATAGGGTAGTCTGCACCAGTTCTGCACGTGCACTAATCATTGCTGCAATCTCAGTGAATTCCTCGCAGCAGGTGAGGAACCTGCGTCACTAAAGGATTTAGGGAAACAACTGAATCACCACCCTTTCTTTCGGATATTTGTGAATCCGCCCCTAAATGTGCAGCGATTGGCTCTATTTTAAGTCCATATGTTTACACCGTCAACTGGAACAAGGAAAAAAAATAATCTGGGATGATTTGGTGAAAATTAATGTTCTGCACTACCTTAAGCTACACTTACATGTCCCGCAGCACAGTCCACAGCTCCCCACCAAGACACACCTCCAGCAGGATGTACACAAACCTGCTGTCTCGGAACGTTCGGAAGAACCTGAAACAAAAGCACATACACACATATAACTCACAGACATGTCATTATAATGTCAGTCAGTGCTGTTTCTCATTATTACAACAACAAACACAACAGAAGACAGGGGTGGACTGGGACAAAAACTCATCCCTGGCATTTCCTGTCCAGACCCTCCCACTACATTATCAGACGCCATTTATTACCTGTTATTAAGGCAGTGATTTTCAACATGTGGCTTTTTATATCTTAATTTTAATTATTAGTACAGTGCCCATTGGAAGTAGAGTTGTCAATTATGTCAAAATGAGAATATGTTTGAAGGTTGGATGTACAAAGAGGTGTACATACTCTGTAGTGTTATAAAGGGGTTTATTTGTGGGTACAAAGTAAAATAGTGTGTGTGATTTATCTGGTTTAATTCTATGAGACATGAACATAATAAATGTGTTAGTTGTTTTTTTTACTCATCTTTATATTTTTTCCTTTTGGGGCCACTTCATCCAAATATGAAAACTTTTGCCCAATAAATATTACTTGCTTCCTTTTTCCCTACATTTTCCTTTTTTTGTTCCACATTTTTTTGCCCTTTTTCACTAATGTTTGCCACATTTTGCCCAATAAAGCCACCCTTTGCCATTACATACCACTTGATTCCTCTTTATTTGACCATTTTTGCCACTCTTGACTGCTTCTGGCCCTTTTAGGTCACTTTTCATTATTTTCTTGCCACGTTTTTGCCATTTTTGGCCTACTTCGGGTCTAACACTCGTTCACCCCTGGAAAAGGCCGTTCATGTGTCACTATATGAACATATCATTTGAAGCCCCAATGCTGAGGGAAAGAAGCTGTGACATCATCAAATCCCAACAACCCAGGCTTTTCTTTCTAAATGGCACTGACTGTTTACACAAGGTCTTTGTTTGGACTTTTCTGTGTCAAACAGAAAGTCCAACTGCATTCTTTACGTTGTACGTAGCAACTCCAGTCCAGACCAGCACATGGATTGGTTTGTCCACTGGCCTCCCAGAGCAGAACAAGAGTTTTGAAGCAGATGTACAAAGACTGAGAAGTTTTATCTGTGTCTTTTTTTAAATTCAAATGAAAACTTCCTAAATTAGTGGACAAAAGAAAGAGGAGAACTTGTGCTTGTGAAATATTTATGAACAATGCCTGATTATTAATACTTTTTAAATGGTGCCACGCTATGGGATGGCAGCAATGACAAGTGTTTAGATTATCATCAGTCTGCCTCAGATTGCTTCATAGATTTATTTTTGGTAACACTTCACTTGAAGTTTTTTACAAAAAAGCTGAAATGACATTATTATGACATGAACATCTGTCATTAGCATGAATCAGGTGTCATGAAGGCTGTCGTTAAGTGTCGTTTGTTACCCTAAATCAACCTAACCCAAAAAATGCAAAGCAGTTGGGTCAGATGATGCTATCTGTAGCAGCGCTACTAGCCCCACCCACATCCTCTACCACAGAGTGGTCTACTGTCCACTACAATCATTTATCACTGACTTTGTTCATTTGTCACTGATGGATTTATTCATTTTGGTTCTGAACCCTGTCTGAGTGTCAGTGTGGATTGGAGACACTGTCTGCTCCACTAGGACCATTGTCCCTGCTAGCTGCTACATGTTAGCATTGAGGTGTTAGCTGCTACATGCTAGCAATGAGGTGTTAGCTGCTACATGTTAGCATTGTGGTGCTAGCTGCTACATGTTAGCATTGAGGTGATGGCTGCTACATGTTAGCATTGAGGTGCTAGCTGCTACATGTTAGCATTGAGGTGCTAACTGCTACGTGTTAGCATTGAGGTACTAGCTGATACATGTTAGCATTGAGGTGCTAGCTGCTACATGTTAGAATTGAGGTACTAGCTGCTACATGTTAGCATTGAGGTGCTAGCGGCTACATGATAGCATTGAGGTGCTAACTGCTACGTGTTAGCATTGAGGTACTAGCTGATACATGTTAGCATTGAGGTGCTAGCTGCTACGTGTTAGCATTGAGGTACTAGCTGATACATGTTAGCATTGAGGTGCTAGCTGCTACATGTTAGCATTGAGATGCTAGCTGCTACATGTTAGCATTGTGGTGCTAGCTGATACATGTTAGCATTGAGGTGCTAGCTGTAACATGTTAGCATTGAGGTGCTAGCTGATACATGTTAGCATTGAGGTGCTAGCTGCTACATGTTAGCATTGAGGTGCTAGCTGCTACATGTTAGCATTGAGATGCTAGCTGCTACGTGTTAGCATTGAGGTGCTAGCTGATACATGTTAGCATTGAGGTGCTAGCTGATACCTGTTAGCATTGAGATGGTAGCTGCAACATGTTAGCATTGAGGTGCTAGCTGATACATGTTAGCATTGAGGTGCTAGCTGATACATGTTAGCATTGAGGTGCTAGCTGCTACATGTTAGCATTGAGGTGCTCGCTGCTCCATGACCCCCTGGGGTCAATCTGAACCCAGGCATATATCCCTCCAGAAAATTATTTTCTGTCAGACACTTTGTTTATTTGTTGAATCCATAAATAATCTATTGATTATAAAACCTTGACCTGTTCTCTAGCGCCACCATCAGAACAAACTTTTACATTAGAAGTAATTTATCTTGAATAGTTTTCATCCAAATCTTCTAAAATTAACTGACAACATTGATGAGCACTAGAGAATGAACCCTATTGGTTGTGGTGATGATATGACCTTTGACCTTTACTGCAGCGCCACCATCAGGTTAAACTTTCAGTTTTAGTTAGTGGATCTCGAAAATATTTCACCCAAATCTTTTCTAATTTGGGGTGAACATACATGACTCACACAATGAACCATATAGATAAATTTTGATCAATATGGTTGATAAACACTTTATTTCCTTTTTTGTAACATATTTGTTATTGTTCACCAAGTCCTCTGTCTCAGACACATCCTACTCTACATCACTTTCACTGTGAAAGAGCTGTTACAAAACCTCATTGACAGTAAACCTTTCCCTAAATGATATTTTCAAGAAATCAGAAATGTTTTTAATGGCAATGGAAGTACAAGGTGGACAGTACAAGTTAAAGGACAGTACAAGGAATTTGTCTTGGTAGTTGGTGCACAAAACAAACAACAACAAAAAATAAAAAAAAACAAAGAACAACCCAGCAACAATAATAATAATAATAATAATAATAATAATAATAATAATAATAATAATAATAATAATAATGATAAATATAAAGGATGAGGGATAAATAAAGGATAGATAGAGAATAAAGGATAAATAGGATATATATATATATACAGTGCAGCAGATAATGTCATCATGGAGGTGGTGATCGGGTGGGGGGGGTTCAGTGGGTGACTTGGGGTGTGTTCATGTGGATGGTGGCAGAGGGAAAGAAGCTGTTTTTGTGTCTGGAGGTTCTGGTCCTGATGGACCGAAACCTCCTTCCAGAAGGGAGAGATTGAAACAGTTTATGACCGGGGTGGGAGGGGTCGGCCACAATCTTTCCTGCACGCCTCAAAATCCTGGAGGTGTACAGGTCCTGGAGGGAGGGCAGATTGCAGCCGATGACCTTCTCTGCAGAGTGGATGATACGCTGTAGTCTGGCCTTGTCCTTGGCAGTAGCTGCAGCGTACCAGATGGTGATGGAGGAGCAGAGGATGGACTGGATGATGGAGCTGTAGAAGTTCACCATCATCTCTTTTGGCAGACTGAACTTCTTCAGCTGCCGCAGGAAGTACATCCTCTGCTGAGCTTTTTTGATAAGGGAGCTGATGTTCAGCTCCCACTTGAGGTCCTGAGTGATGATGGTCCCCAGGAAGCAGAAGTACTCCACAGAGCTCACTGTAGAGTCTCCCAGGGTGAGGGGGGTGAGGGGGGCTGGGTTCTTCCTGAAGTCTGCTATCATCTCCACTGTCTTTTAAGCTCCAGCTCCAGGTTGTTCTGGCTGCACCAGGACACCAGCCGGTCTGTCTCCCACCTGTAGTCAGACTCGTCTCCATCAGAGATGAGACCGATGATGGTCGTGTCGTCTGCAAACTTCAGGAGTTTGACCGACTGGTGAGAGGAGGTGCAGCTGTTGGTGTACAGGGAGAAGAGCAGAGGAGAAAGAACACAGCCCTGAGGAGAACCAGTGCTGATGGTCCGGGGAGCAGAGATGGTTTTTCCCAGCTTCACGTGCTGCCTCCTGTCAGACAGGAAGTCTGTGATCCACTTGCAGGTGGAGTCTGGCACGTTCAGCTGGGAAAGCTTGTCCTGAAGGAGAGCTGGGATTATAGTGTTGAAAGCAGAGCTGAAGTCCACAAACAGGATCCTGACGTAGGAGCCTGGGGAGTCCAGGTGCTGGAGGATGAAGTGGAGAGCCAGGTTTACGGCATCGTCTACAGACCTGTTGGATCTATAGGCAAACTGCAGGGGGTCCAGGTGGGGGTCGGTGATGTCCTTGATGTGGGAGAGCATGAGGCGTTCAAAGGACTTCATGACCACAGATGTCAGAACGACGGGTCTGTAGTCAGTAAGTCCTGTGATCCTCAGCTTTTTAGGGACAGGAACGATGGTGGAGGCCTTAAAACAGGCTGGTACGGTGCATGTCTCCAGTGAGGTGTTAAAAATGTCTGTGAACACTGGAGACAGCTGATCAGCACAGTGCTTTAAGGTGGAAGGAAAGACAGAGTCCGGTCCACAAGCCTTACGTGGGTTTTGTCTCCTGAAAAGTCTATTTACATCTCTCTCTTTGATGGAGAAAGGTGTCTCTGTGGGACGGGGGGAGGAGGGGGGGAAGATAGGGGAGAGAGCCTCTGTAAGCAGCTGTGGTGAGACTGTAGCTTTGATGTGGGGGGTGAAGGTGTTGGAGTAAGGCTGGTCAGAGGTGTGAGGGGGGTTGGAGTCAGGTCTGTCCCATTGTCTGTCGAATCTACAATAGAAGTTATTCAGACTGTTGGCCAGGCAGAGGTCGTTAGCAGCAGCAGGGGCTCTGGGCTTGTAGTTTGTAATTTGCCTGAGCCTCTCCAGACAGAAGCCGAGTCATTCGCAGAGAACTGATGTTGTAGCTTCTCTGAGTACAAACGTTTGGCTTTTCTCACCTCCTTTCCAAACGTGTACTTCGACTCTCTGTACCTGGCTCTGTCTCCACTCCTGAAAGCGACCTCTTTGTCTGCCCTCAGCCCTCTGAGCATAGCTGTGAACCAGGGTTTGTCATTGTTATAACTCACCCTGGTCTTTGATGGAATGCAGCTGTCCTCACAGAAGCTGATGTAGGACGTCACAGCGTCTGTAAACTCATCCAGGGAACTGTTCGCAGACCTGAAAACATCCCAGTCAGTACAGTCCAAACACTCCTGGAGTTTCTCCACTGCTTCACTGGTCCACTGTTTAGATTCCTTCACCACAGGTTTACAGAGCTTCAGCCTCTGTCTGTATGAAAGAATCAGGTGGACCATCACATGGTCCGATAGGCCCAGTGCAGCACGGGAAACGGCGTGATAAGCACTGCTTAGTGTGGTGTAACAGTGATCCAGTGTCTTCTCCTCTCTGGTTGGACATTTAATTAATTGTCTATATTTGGGGAGCTGGTATGAGAGGTCCCCTTTATTAAAGTCACCAAGCACAATGATAAAAGAGTCCGGGTAGGTCCGCTCCACGCACAGGATCTGGTCGGCGAGTGTGCGCTGTGCCTCGCACACATCAGCTGACGGTGGGATGTACACACCAACCAGGATGAATGAAGCGAACTCACGGGGGGAATAGAAGGGTTTGCTGTTGATAATCAAGGATTCCAGGTGAGGAGAGCAGTGCTGGAGGATCACTGTCACGTCGTTACACCAGTTACTGTTCACATAAAAGCAGATTCCTCCACCTTTCTTCTTCCCGGTGAGCTCCGCGTCTCGGTCCGCTCTGTGAAGTTGGAAGCCGGCCAACTGCAGCGCAGAGTCCGGTACCGCTTCACACAGCCACGTTTCCGTGAAGCACAGAACAGAAGATGAGGAGAAGTCTCTGTTTCTACCCAACAGCAGCTGGAGTTCGTCCACTTTATTACACAGTGAGCGCACGTTAGAGAGGAATATCCCCGATAACGCTGTGCGTCGGCCCCGCTGGCGGAGGCGCACAAGCGCACCAGCTCTTTTTCCTCTCCTCCGGCGCTTCACTGCGTGAGCAAAGGTGAGCGCACCTTTGAGTAAAATGTCCAGTAAATCCACAGAGGAAGCGATGAAAGTGGGAAATAAATCTTTGGGGATTATTGCCCTGACATTCAAGAGCTCTTCTCTTGAATAAGAGCAGCCAATTGTGGATTTTACGACAAAAACAAGACAAAAAAGTGCGCACCAACACACCACAGCAGCCATCCGCGGTGCCATCTTGCCTTCAAGGACACAGACAGGCGAGTTCTACACACCTAACAAAAAAACACCAATGCATGCGATATGTGTTCAGCACATTGAAAAAATATCATCATGATAATTTTATGCCTAATAAGTTGGATCCATCAAATTAGGAAAAGTCATGAAATTTGAAGCAAAAAAAACTAAAGTCAACTATTTCATAGACAATAGGATGGTTAAATAATGGTTAAATGAATGTGCAGATCATTCAGTGCGGTTGTATTGGTCACTGTGAATATAATAAATGACTGTGTGAAAGGTTCAAACCTGATAATAAACATGGAGTTAGTTTGCTGAAGGATGCTTTTCTCAGAGTAGACGTGCTCCTGCTGTCGGTTTTCCACGATGTGACTTTTCTTAATGCACTTCAGAGCAAACGTAGTGTCCTCACCTCTTAACCTGACCTGCTTAATGAGCAGAGGAACACAAGAACCAGCCATGCATTAATCACAGGTGAAAGAAACAGATTACTCACATTACTGGAAATTAGTTTTTTTAATGAGTACTTGTACTTTTATGAGTTGATTTCTAAACCACTAATTGGTGAGGATGACAATGATAATAATAAAATACATACATTTTATATAGTGCTTTTTTGGGAACTCAAAATTGCTTTCCAGAATTAAGGGATTATTATTTCGCTCCACACATAGTGGTGGTAAGCTACTATTGTGTTAACTCCTCCTACACCGTTTTTCTGATTTGGACAAATAAGCTATCAAAAAATTCTGAAAGTTCCCAAGATTTATGCTATCGCTCTCATAATTTCTAACTTTAAAACTTTTTGACTTATTACATTTTTTCTTTCTCATTTATTTCTATTGGAAATTTCAACCCCTTCATCTCCAGACATTCTTCAACCAATTTTGACCTTTAACATGTTCAACTACGACCTTTGACCTTTTCAACCTTTTTCAGCTTTATTGCTAATTTTCAGCTAATGCTAGGTTAATGCTAATGTTAGGTTAGTGCTAATGCTATGTTAATGCTAATGCTAGGCTAGTGCTAATGCTAACACTAGGCTAATGCTAAAGCTAAGCTAATGCTAATGCTAGGCTAATGCTAAATTAATGTTATTGCTAGGCTATTGCTAAGTTTAGGCTAATGCTAAAGTTATGCTGATGCTAATGCTAGGTTAGTGTTAATGCTAAATTAATGTTAATGCTAGGTTAATTCTAAAGCTAGGTAAATGATATTGCTAGGCTATGCTAATGCTGTTTTTATGCTAATCTTAATGCTAACCAATGCTAATACCGATGTTAATTTTAATGCCAGCTAATGTTAGGTTAACGTTAATGCTAAATTAGTGCTAATGCTACGTTAACGCTAAATTAGTGATAATGCTATGTCAATGCTAACATTACGTCAATGCTAATGCTACGTTAATGCTAACATTAGGTCAATGCTAATGCTAGCTTAATGCTATTGCTAGGCAAATGCTATGGTTAGGTTATGTTAATGTTAGGTTAATGTTAATGCTAAACTAATGCTAATGTTAGATTAGTGCTAATGCTAGGTTAGTGCCAATGCTAGGTTAATGGTATTGCTAGGCTATGCAAATGCTATGTTTATACTAATACTAATGTTAATGCTAAGCAATGCTAATGTTAATGTTAGTTATTGTAAAGAGATACAAAATACAGTAAGCCTGTGAGCCAGATAGCAAAATAATAGGTGACATGTAGGTGGCAGCAGAGCACCTTTGGATGACAGATCACCCGTGATCTTCAGAGGAAAGGAGTTTACGAGACAGAAAATTATGCTACGAGAGTTGATACTGAAGTTCCCACCAGCTCACAGCAGCTCACACTCGACCACAGCATGTGTGGAACTAAGTGGACTATTGAGAGTGTGGCAATGGTGAGAGAAAAAGATTAAAAAACGGGTCAAGCGATAACACTCGGCATGATCGAGATGAGGAGGAAGTTGCGTGTGTGGAGAATGACAAAATACAGTAAGAAACCCATTCAACTCTGACCTAGATAGCAAAATAATAATAATGTTGCCATCAAAAGCCTGGTCTCAGTGTTGTTTTTGTAGTTTTATAGAAGGAAACTAATGTTGAGGTGTCACTAAAGCAAAAAAGTAGCTTTAAAGTCAATAATAGATTTTTCAGAAAAAGCCATTTTTCTCAGTTTTTCGTCACCAACTGGTGATTCGTGTGAAACTGGCCTTTATTCAACTGATGATTACAGAAGAATGAAACTATTTTTTTTTCTGTTTTCTGTTGAAAGTAGAGACTTTAATCTTTCAGAATCTGGTGTCAGATTTCAGATTGTCATTGTACAAATATTCTGTAGGTCTTTAAAAATCAGTCAAAATGCTCTAAAAGGGCTGGTACTGAGGGGGGTAGAAAGTCTGAAAATGGCTGGCACTGAATGAGTTAATGCTAATTCTAGCTAATGTTAATGCTAATACTAGCTAATACTAATGCAAATAGTTAATACTAATGCAGGTTTGCGGATCTCCCCAGCTGCGGTGCCCTTACTAAGAACACATCATCAGTAGGGTAAAGGGGCTGACAATGGCGGTGAGGCCAAGGGCTGGGTAAATGGTTTTGGTTAGGAAAGGGAGTGTTTTCATTCCTTCAGTAGCTGATGTAGTGAATTATGTTTTGTGTTTGTTGGTGAATTGTTAGTAAAAACATGTAAGCACAGTCCCTCTACCCTTCTGACATTTAGCCTGGTGTCATGTACCCCCTTTGCTCACCAGCTCCACTCGACCAAAGCCTCCTGTGCCCAGTGTGGAAACCACCTCCAGTTCCTGGAAAGGTCTGTGTGTAGGGAGCAGCGCTAACTTCTCCCTCAGGTTCTGCAGCTCCACAGCCTCTGCACTATCAGTGTGAGGAGAGACGGCCCTGGACACACACACACACACACACACACACACACACACACACACACACACACACACGACTCCACTATAAGTCTTTTCACACTCTGGATCTGTGCATGCAGGTCATAGGTCAGAGGGATATAAAAGTAGACAAGCTCGTTCACTGTTGATATTTCCAACCTAACAGTGTTTTTAAAGTTATTACAGAGATCTTTAGTGTTTTAATAGTGTTTATATTATTAATATTACACATATTCAGACTCGAGGAGGTGTCCACGGCTTTTCCGTGGGCAACCGTGCCTCAGGTGGTAGAGAGTCGTCTTCTGATCGAGAGGTTGGGGGTTCAATCCCAGTACCTGACTATGTGTTGAAGTGTCCTTGGGCAAGACACTGAACCCTAAGTTGCTCCCAGTGGTCGACTAGCGCCTTGCATGGCAGTCCTGTCCCACTGGTGTGTGAATGTGAGAGTGATTGGGTGAATGAGCTGATATGTAAAGCACTTTGAGACTGTTTCAGTGTGGTGATAAAGCTTTATATAAATCAAGTCCATTTTACCATTTCCGCTGATGTCACTTTCGGACGATCTGAGCACTTATAAAAAACCAATGGAGCAGCTCAGTAGCAGTATGGAAGCAAGGCAGTCCTTTCACTTCCACACAGGTGACCTCTATTGAAATAGAAACTTTCTTTTGATAAATTGCTAAAATCTTCTTTAGGGTACATCACTAAAATGCACTCAAAAAAACCAATGCCACCAATTCTAGAGACCACAAGAATCATTTTCTTACTTCTTATGTATCATACTCAAAGCTACAGTTTGTAGAATCCACTCTCTGCTCTGTTTTGAAACCGAAACTTAAAGTTAACTTCTCTTACCGGTGTCTTTTGTGAACGCTCTTAGCAACTTTTTTCTCAATAGAAACTAGTGACAAATGTATGGACTTCATCTTGTGTAATTGGAGATTTTTCAGGTGTTTTAGAGACTCATTCCTGCACACAGAGGGGGCTGCACAGATTTCAGCCGCTGTTTTCAAACTGTTGTGTCTAACGCTGTGATGGAGGCTTCTGCTGGAATGTCAGCCATTGCATTTGGTACCTCAACACGTCTAACTTCAGTCGAGCAGCCAATAGAAACGCCCAAAACAGCTCAAGTACACATATTTGTAGAAAGATCTCTGATTGGCTGACATCCAGCATTATGTTCCTAGGTTTATAAACTTAATTTACAGCCAGGAGAAGGAGATTAGATTCACTGTCTATTCAGAATATTTACATTACAATATAATCAAAGATCATTATGGATTTTTGACCAAATGATGCCAAAAAAACTTACATTCTGCAGCTTTAAAAAAAAAATACAGTTGTGTTTTGTTCTACCATGGGGAGGGAGGGGTATTTCCTCATGTGAGGCCCTTTTGAGATATGGTCATTAACCTACTACTCACACGGCATTTCGCCTTTCATCGTTCCTGGAAAGCTCTTCAACATATTGCTTCAGGTAATCCTGAAGCTCTACAAAGGTTCCCACGGTCTCATTAAAGTTGCTGAGAAAAAAAGACAGAGAACATTAATTTACTAAGGCTGTGTTGTCACACTAACGTACGTATACAGTATAGTATATATTATAGTATGATTATGATGATGAGCGTTCCCACTGAAGTACACTTCCAAGTTTCCCAAGATGCATCTGGAACCTACAGCGTTAAAAACCTTGTTCACACTGAGGCAAAATATCTCTGTTGATTCTCCACCTTTACTTTGAAAGTTCTGAAAACATTTGAAGTGAGAAAGTGACCAGGTAGAATATCAACATGTGCTCATTAGATCCATAAAACTCACGTAGACACATTTCATTCACACATTTTCACACAGAGACCTTCCATTGGTCTACTGACTTTTTTTTTTGTCCTTTTGCATGCCGGAAAGGGCGACAGAAAAAAGCAGTTTGCTTATCCAGATCCGTCCCCTGATTTGATCACAGATAATTTTATGTAGCGGGTTTTTGAAGACTCACTGCTAGTATTAAGATTGGGCTAATACTAATATTTAAGGCTGAAAAATGCATAGGCTAGTTGATCACAGAAGACAACACGGAAACAAGAGTTTAGCTTTGGTGCAGGTACCATATATTAAATAATGGTTTACATAAAGTATTTACAGAACAGAAATGAGAAAAAAATAGAAAACCCCACAATATTTACAAACTGCAGCTCAACCGGTAACCTGTAGTCACGTGTACTGTATGATTCTTATCGAGTAGGATGACCACGGAACACACAGCAAATGTCACACACACACCAAGAACCTAAAAGAATAATCCATATGATTTGGTTCCTTCAACGTCCAACGCAACAACCCACGAGGGTTTTGTAAGAGTTCATAGTGGCAAGTCCATAGGTTGTTGTTGGGGAAAGGGGAATGTGTATGTGAGAATGAAGCGTCGGTCGATTGAGAAGTGTGTGGGGACAGGCTGCGGACAACCTTCCTACCAGACCAGCAGGATGGCTGTTCAGTGTATGCTGCTTCGAAGGTAGGCTTCCAGCCTTAGTTCAGCTCACCATCAATCGTCTCCAAGACAGAGAGAACCTGGCCAGTTCCTCAACGCGACGCAACACGATGGCGGCGACGGATTCCCTGCAGCACAGTAGGTTGTTCTGTCCGCAGCTGTCGATCGGCTTCCCCACACCTCTAAATGCGGAAGACGCCACAGCCAGGTTAAACGCTAATGCTTCCCTGCAGTTGGCTAAGCATGGTCACGTGACTCGCCTACGTGAGGTCGAAGGGCACGCACCACGCACGGGTAATTTAAAGGGGCAGAACTAGTATATATTTAGTAGCAGATCTTAACCTGGGTTACATTTACATCAAAGCTCGTGTCTTTCCTGGTCAAACATTCTTATCTTCTTCATACCACAATTTTATCTTTTCATTCATGTTTTTTTTTTTTTCTTTTTTGTGTGACATGTTCTCGTCCGCAGTCATTGTTCCTGTTGTTACTCCTCCTCACTGTCCTTTTCATCCGTATCTCCTCTGGCTTTCTTTTACAGTCGTTGTTTACGTTCCTCCAACTCTGTGTTGTTCGATGAAGAGTTGACTTGGGACCTGTATGCGTGTAGGAATATCCTCCGTGTCTTCTCCTTAAATCTTGTCAGATTTATGGATTGCTCTATACACAGTACTATGTTTCCCAACGTTCGATTTGACCCTGTCTGGTCTAAACACGTTATTATATCTGAAGTCGTAGGAATTTTGATTGTATGTGAAACGTTTTTGTATTTGATGTGGTAGTTTTTAAAATGAAGCCCTAAATGCGTGTATTTGTGTGTTGTAGTGTATTATTTCTTGCAGTTTTAGGTAATTTGCCTTCTCAAATAATTTGTTTGTGTGTGCGTTGTGTGGTGCTTTATGTGATATTCTTATAGCTTTTTTTAAATAATGGCTCAAGATACGTTTTGTAGATATTTCCCCATATTTCGGAGCAGTAATTTAAATGTGATGCTATGAGTGAAGAATAGATTGTTTTAAGTGATTTGGTGTGTAGGATTTGTTGAAGCTTCCATAGGATGTAACTGCTTTTGGCAACTTTGTTTTTAACTATTTGTATATGTTTTTTCCAGGTCAGCTTGTCGTCCATCCACACTCCTAGTGCCCTATATTCTTTTACTTGTTCTATTATTTCCTTGTTTAGTTTCAGTCTTATATCTCCTGTTATTTTTCTCTTTCCGAAATTGATGAATTTTGTTTTACTGACGTTTAGGGCTAGTTTATTTACATCTAACCATGTCTGGATTTTTGATAACTCTTCATTTGTTGACTCTATTAAAGTTTTAATGTCTTTACCTGAGCATAGGATGGTTGTATCGTCTGCAAACAACGTTAGTTTGAGGCTATGTGAGACTTTGAAAATGTCGTTTATGTATAAAATGAACAGTTTTGGTCCTAAAATTGAACCCTGTGGAACACCACATTGTATGGTTTGGCATTTTGATGTGTGTTCTTCAAAGTCAACATATTGTCTCCTATTTGTCATATAGCTTTTAATCCATTTTAAGGCGTTGTGCTTTATTCCGTAATTTTGAAGTTTTTCTTCTAGAATATCATGATTAATTGTGTCAAAGGCTTTTTTTTAGGTCCAGAAAAATTCCAAATACAAATAGTTTTTTTTCTAATGCTTCTCTTATATTCTCCGTGGTGTCAATTATAGCCATTGCTGTTGAACGTCCTTTTCTAAACCAATATTGTCCTTCATGTAGTATATTATTGTCTTCTATAAATTTGTCGAGTCTTTTCATGAAGAGTTTTTCCAGAAGTTTCGATAATTGTGGTAATATTGATATAGGTCGATAATTAGTGAAATTACATTTTTCTCCACCCTTGTAAATCGGTCTGACTTTTGCAATTTTCATTTTTTCTGGGAAAACACCATTCTTAAATGAGAGATTACTTATATGTGTTAGTGGGTTATTTCAACTGTTGTGGTTTTTATTAGACTCATAGTTAGATTATTAATGTCTCTGGATTTTTTTGAGGTACAGGTTGTGATTATTCTATCCACCTCTGCTTCTGTTACTTCTTCTACAATGTCTTTCTTCTCATTGTCAAAATGGTTCCATTTAAGTGTTGGGTGTTTATTAATCCCTTTCTCTGTGTTTTTTCCAGTATTTATGAAAAAACTGTTGAGTTCTTAAGCTATTATGTTTTTATTGTATTCTTTTACATTGTTTATTATAAAGTGGTCTGCATTTTTTTCTTTGCTTTTGCGCATGGTTATGGTGTTTATTATTTCCCACAATTTTTTGTTTTTGTTTTTATTCTCTTTTAATTGTTTTTCATAGTATTCTCTTTTTTTTTTCTCTTAGTAAATTATTGACTTTGTTTCTGTATTTTTTATAACGTACTTCTGCTTTCAATGTTTTTTCTGTTATATATTTTTTATATAATATGTTTTTCTCTTTGCATTCGTTGGCTATTTTCTTATTAATCCATGGTACTTTGTTTGTTTTACTTTTGATTGTTATTTGTTTCAAAGGGCAGCATTTATTGTATATTGTTGTTATTGTGTCTGTAAATGTGTCATATGCTACGTTCACGTCTTCTTCATTGAAAACACTCTCCCACGTCTCTCTTTTTATCTGTTGTTTAAAGTTTTCTAGTTGTTTTTCTCCTTCCAGTCTTCTGTATGTCAATGTTTTATGATTTTCAAGGTTCATCTTCTTGTTAGTGTTACAGAAAGTATCGTAGATATTGGTAAATGATCAGAGATGTCATTTATTAATATACCACTTGTTAGATCTGTGTTTTGTATGTTTGTGAAGATGTTGTCTATCAGTGTTGAGCTGTGTTTATTAATTCTGGTTGGTTTCGTTATGAGAGGTTTTAATCCATTTGTGTACATGTAATTAGTAAAGTCTTCAATGTGTGTATTTTTTAAAGGATTTAAAATGTTTATATTGAAGTAATCTCTTATATTTAGTTTCTTCTATCATTTTAGTTAGTTTCTCATGAAATATGTCTATTTTACAGTCAGGTGCACGATACAAACAACAGATTATTATCTTACGTCCCTCTGGACTTGTAATTTTGACAGTTATACATTCCATCACTTCTTCCACGGTTAAACTCATCGATTCTATAATGTCCATCTCAATATTTTCTTTTATGAATAGTGCCACCCCACCTCCTGGCTTGTGAAATCTGTTCTTATAGACAAATTTATATCCTTTTATCATAAACTCCATGCCTTTTTTTTCTTTCAGCCAAGTTTCTGACAGTGCTATTATGTCAAACCTATACAATGTGGAGATGTAATCCTTAATGTCTTCAAAATTTGCATACATACTCCGACAATTACAATGAATAAGTGACAGACCTTTTTTCTTCTTTGTTTCCACTTTGAATTCAGTCTCCGTATAGTAATAACAGTTTGTGTCTTGTTTCCAGTGTGAAAAGTTGTTTGGGTCCACTTCGTCCACTTGATTAATCTCCCGTTGTTGATGTGGTTGATAATGTTGTGGATGATTTTTAGTGATTGTTTCCATATCCATAATTTCTATCAGTGTTCTTGTCGTTTAGGTACCTCATTCGTATTTTTCCAGGTCTTCCATCCTTTCGATTAGAATGGGTTTTCCATTTTCTTCTCCTGGGGGTGTGATGTAAATCCTGCAGCCTCTGGTCCAAGTTTTCAAAATTTTTCCTCCTTTCTTCAGTTGTCGTGCTTTCCATGCGATACTTGCATTCTGCTTGATCAAGTTCTCGTTCATAAACACCATCGTTCCCTTAAGTTTTCTGCCTTGCTTCATGATTTCTCCTTTAAATTTCACGTTGGTAAATGTAATTTTCACATCTCTGGAATCTTTGCGTTTTGGCAGCAGCTGGCAGTAGTTGATGTTGTCAGGGTTCACGTCAATGCCTTTCGAGTCCAGGTAATCAATCACCTGTTCTTCAGTTGATTTTGTGTCTTCGATGGTTGGTTCCTCTGTTTGGCTTGTCGCACTGGCGTAGCTCCTTGGCCTAATCTTTAGGCCCGTGATGATGACATCCTTTTCTTTTTCTTTTCTTTCCAGATCTTCAACCCTCGCATTCAGCATTTTTATCTTTTCAACATTCTTTACATTTTCTTCTTTCAATACCTTGACGTCACTCTCCACGGTTTTCAATGATTTCTCCAGGGCATTCCTCATGGACTCTATCTTCGTAGATAGATCATGTCTCATGTCCTTAATCATTTCTTTAAGCTCTTCCAAAGCCGGATCAGGTTCTGGATCCGGTGGTGGCATTTGACTTGGTTTTTTTCTTGTAGTCATGTTCTGGGCCCAGTTTTCCCAGGCTCAGGCTTTCTTTGGCTCCCTTCAGATAATATTTATTAGTGTATTTTACAGCTTTGGGGGATTATTTATTCCAGGCACAGTAAGTGTGATTAATTGTAATAGAACTTGAGTAATTGAGAATGTAACTGACTTTCAGGGGAAAAGCCTTTACTCACTCTCTGTCGACCACCAGGCAGTGTGTGTCGTTCTCGTTACAGATGATGTTGGCAGAGCGAACGTCCTCACTGTGAACACATGCTGTCAATACATGTTTATCCTTATGTCTACAAACACACACTGATGCTTTTTATGCTCTACCATTGCTACCATTGGTCATTGGTTCCTGACCCACAGAAATGTGAGAGACACTGGGAGACAGTCGTCAGATGGCTTCAAGAAACTAAGAATATTTTATGAAGAATTTCAGCCAATTTTTCCTTTTTTTTTTTTTTTTTTTTTACCATTTTTCTGCAACTTTTCAACACTTCGCTCCTTTTGTATTTCTGCTACATTTCTCCCATTTCTGACACTTCTACATCACATTTTAATGTCTTTTCTACACATTTTTACTACTTTCAGACATGTTCAGCACTTATAAACCCTTTCTACCACTTTTACACCTAATGTCACATATGTTGACCCAGTATTGTCACTTTTAACCTTTTTTCTCCAGATTTCAGGATTTTTTTTAATTTTGCCAATTTAACCATATTCACTATTTGTCATGTCCATTATTTCTCAGTTTAAACTAATAGTTCCATCATTGTCACTTTGAACCCTTTTTAACTTTTTCTGTCTGTTTCTTTACACTCTAATTTACAACTTTTTTGCCTTTTTTTTTTACCCCTTTCTCTGCAACTACACGTAACTTTCCATTATTTTTTTTTTATCACTTTTCTTGCCATATTTTTGCTCCTCTTAATGTTTTTGTGCTACATTACTCCCATTCCTTGCACTTCTACATCACATTTTAATGTCTTTTCTGCACATTTTTCCACATTTCCACCACTTTTCCACCTAATGTTGAAATGTTGACCAATTATTGTCATTTTTAACCTCTTTTCACCATATTTCATGCTTATTTTTGCATATTTATCCATATTCATGGCCATTATTTGCCAGTTTAAACAAATTGTTCCACTATAGTCACTTTGAACCCCTTTAACCATTTTTTCTCTCTGTTTTTGTCCACTCTAATTTGCAACTTTTAACCAATTTCTGTGGTTTTTAAAATCCCATCTCACCACCTTTTTCCACCCTTTTTGGTAACTTTGAGCTCATTTTATTTGTGATTAAAACCAGGATTTCCATCTTTAAGATGACTATAATAATAATAATAAACGTTCCTGGATAACAGTGGATATTATTCAGATGAATAAATAAATGTGTTTATCACAGATTCATAGAACAATGGACCATCATTTTACTGACTTTATGGATGGACCCCAAAAATCTCTCCCCTTTATTCCCCCTTATAGATGGTCCTGTCTCCACATGACTGTTCTTCAATGTTCATGTCTGTGTTCAACCACCTTCAGCTACAGTGGGGGTCCCCGCTCTCTGGAACCTTTATTTTGGGGGTGAAAAAGTTGAGAACCAGTGTTCTACCTGATCAAAGCTTTCTCTCCAAAGTAGTCGCCCACTCTTAAGGTCTTAATCTGCTGTGGTTCAGTGAAGCCGTCTGTGCTCTGAGTGACCACGACCTGCACAACAAAGCGTAGATGTGAAGGTTCTCAGTGTTTCTGCTCAGTTCAACAATAAACATCACAATGATCTTCAGCTAAAATTATTAATCAGATATCATATCATCATTGGACTCTCTGATGCAGGGATGGACATCTTTTATCACAGCAGGGCCACAAACATGTGACTGTATCTGATCTGAGGGTCACATGATCAACATTCATGTCAGCATTAGAATAAAGACCAATCAGAGCATGTTTTTCCGTATATTTTACCTTTTTGGTTATTGTTGCTGTTTTTTTGTTTTTTTATTTTTGGGGCCTATGTTACAAAGCAAGTTTACTTTTATCACGCTAACTTTCAGGATTTAATCCGTGTGTGCTGGACTACGAAGCTCGCTAACGTCTTACGGAGCTAAATCACCATGGTAAGTTAGGCTGAACGACTAACCTGGTTAGGAGCAGGTTTTGTTCTGGCTAGGATCTTAGCAAATTCTTAAGCCCCGCCTCCTGACCAATCAGTTCTCTTAGAAAACAACCTGCCCAGAAGATCTTGATTGGAGCAGATCTGACAGCTGAGTTTAGGAAATAAGATTATTAATTATAAATGAATCCTTTCATTTACTGATGACTTCATTTTGGAAAAATATAGATTTATATTTGATGTACTGATCTATAGTCATCTGATGAAGCCTGTGTCATCGTATGCACGGAGGAGTGAAGTCATTAATTCATTCATCCCTACACTATAACCTGGTCAGGACCAAGTTATGAAGTGGATCAGATCAGAGGGACTATCAAAGCTCCGCCTCCTGGTGTGCTACACTAACACTGTTGTTCTTCACTGTCATCATGGATTTATATTTATTATATTTGTTTAAGATCATAAACTGTTCCTCCTGTAAAGACGCTCGCTCTGTCAGGTTCTCCATTGATTGGTCAGACGCTGCAAGCTCCACCCCTTTTATGTGCACGTACCCAGGCTGAAAACACTTGGCTTAAATTAGCTTGTTGTTTTCGACTGTCATAGGACAGCTTCTCTCTGACAGGGAATGTTTGGTTAGTCGAAGCTCACTTATGAAGATAATCCAGGATATAATTATTTAGCTTTGTAATGTAGGCCCTTGCTGTTTTTTTTGGGGGGTGGGTTTGTCTTTTTTTTGTGTATTTTTGCTGTTTTTTGGGTATTTTACCATCATTTTCTTTGGGGGCTGGACAATACTAATACAACTGGGCTGGTATTGTGTGACCCTCAGGCTGCCAGTTGTCCATAGGGGTATTTCATCACACCCAGCTCAGGATTTAAGCTGAAATCCGGAGTTGCTGAGAAACGTCTCGATGTCCCGACCTAAACAGCTCCACTTCCTCCCACTGCCTCTCCCAATCTACCAGAAGCCACGCCTCTACTTTTCTGCAGGAGCATCGTGGTACATTACAAGGTCATATTAATATATGTCTATGGGTCAGGTAAGATCATATTTACCTGTTTACTGTTGTGACACGGCCTTGTTTCCGTGAACAGTTCCACATTCACTTTGATTAACAGGAAGTGAAAGCTTATTGGCTGGGCACACTCAGCAGTTGTTTCTATTTGTATTGGGGTTTATATGATGAAGGAGGGACTTATATACATTAATGTATATGAATGACTACCACCAGTAGACCATAGTAAAAAAACTAGTTAGGGATTTTTTAGCATTTCAAAAAAATCATACATAAACATAGATTTCTCAGAAACTCCGGATATCAGCTTTAAGTTTATGTTTAAACTGAGAGTCCAGCTCTGTTAAGCCAGGTTCTAACTGGAACAGCGGTTTCATCAACGAGAAAACAACTTGGTTACCATAGTAACACAGTCCATGGGTTAAACCTGCTCCTGACCAAGTTTAAGCAGCAGGCTTGGTTTAATCTATAACTGTCAAGCTCCAGTATCTGTTATATTTTAATATAGATTTACAATAAATCTAAAATAGCCACTTATCAACCACTTACTAAATACAATAATGTGATTATAATCTGGTAGGTCGACCTTTATTGATATTAAAATGCTGTGAACATTCCTAGTAGGGCTGGTGATATGGACCAAAACTCATATCTCAATATATTTTATCAAAATGGTGATTTATGATATAAATCTAGATCATTTTATTAGATAAAGTCTGACCAGAAAAACAATTCTGGGTTAAATGTAAAATGCTACACAGGCTCATTTATTAACAAACAGCTGATCAATATGTGACTCATTAATCATCTAACTGAGCTTTACATGTTGTTCTGAGAAGTAAAAACAGCGACTCTTCAAACTTGTATTTTCATACATAATAAGCAATAATTTTGCCCAGCCCTAATTAAATTATAAAACAACCTAAATAAAAACATAAATGTGTATATGAAGCACATGTGTTTATTTAATATACTTACAGTTTATATACAAGTCAACACGTTGCATATTTACTGTTAATTTAACGTTGCTTGTCTTTAAGTTAGACATTAACATTTTATTTTATTATATATTTTATTATAATTTCTCATGCTCACTCATGTGGTTCTCTGATATTCACTAATGACTTATTAGACACATTTATTACAGACTTTACATTATTTAACACTTTATAAACAGTGTATATTTGTGGAGCTTGTGATTGGCTGATTTTTCATGGTGAAGCGTGTTTCTTCTGTTGTGGTAGACGTTAAAATATCAGTTATTAATCTAACAGAACGTGTAACTGTGTCACATCCTGATGATCTTTATGAAGATAAACTCTATGTTATATTTTATAATGTATTTACACCAGTTATTTGTTTATATCGCCAGAACGTCTTCATACATCGTCTCTGTTCTGAGATTGTTGCCGCTGTCAGCACTAATATCGCGGGAACTGCCACCCAGGCTACTTCAGATGGCAGTTCTCGCGAGGCTAGTGACAGCGTTCAGTTAAATAAGGCATCTTTTAATTGTTAATACATTAAAATACGGGATATTTACGAGAAAATACTAATACGGGAAGATGGCAGGAAAGAGGGGTAAAATATGGGAGTCTCCCGGCCAAAACGGGATACTTGACAGGTATGGTTAGATCTGCTGAGTCACTCTCATGAAACCACGGCATCATTATTAAAGAAGTCATTTAGTAATGCTTTAAAACACTCAATAAAGATCTTCAAAAGGAAAAATGAGTCAAAAAGATTTCTGTTGTGCTTTTGTTTGTTTTTTAAATACCGCTTTAATACGGTATTTAAAAGGAAATTAAACAGAATATCATTATAAATGTTTTAATATGTTGAAATCAAAATGACAATAGAATCATTGTTAAGTGTTTATTGTGTCCCATAATTTTAAAGAGATGATCACGGTCTCCATGTGTTTAAACCATCAGTAATAATATTGTATTGGTCATTTTATGGGTGTATCCAATTGTGAGTCTTAATTGAACGTGTCACAGACGATATATGTGATGCCACTTCCGGGACAAGCGTTTGTTACTTGACGTAGTGGAACTCAAACGGTTTCTGACAGCAACACAGCAACACTGCAACACCACAACACTGCAACACCACAACACTGCAACACCGTAACACCACAACACTGCAACACCGCAACACTGCAACACCGCAAGACTGCGCACCGCAACACAGCAACACCGCAACACAGCAACACCGTAACACTGCAACACCGCAACACTGCAACACCGTAACACCGCAACACTGCAACACCGCAACACTGCAACACCGCAAGACTGCGCACCGCAACACAGCGCACCGCAACACAGCAACACCGTAACACTGCAACACTGCAACACCGTAACACAGCAACACCGTAACACTGCAACACCGCAACACTGCAACACCGCAACACAGCAACACCGTAACACCACAACACTGCAACACCGCAAGATTGTGCACCGCAACACAGCAACACCGTAACACTGCAACACAGCAACACCACAACACAGCAACACCGTAACACCACAACACCGCAAGACTGCGCACCGCAACACTGCAACACCGCAACACTGCAACACCGCAACACCGTAACACAGCAACACAGCAACACCACAACACTGCAACACCGCAAGACTGCGCACCGCAACACAGCAACACCGTAACACCACAACACTGCAAGACTGTGCCCCGCAACACCGCAACACCGTAACACAGCAACACCACAACACCGCAAGACTGCGCACCGTAACACTGCAACACCGTAACACTGCAACACCGCAACACTGCAACACCGTAACACCGCAACACTGCAACACCGTAACACAGCAACACCGCATCACAGCAACACCACAACACTGCAACACCGCAAGACTGCGCACCGCAACACTGCAACACCGTAACACCACAACACTGCAACACCGCAAGACTGCGCACCGCAACACAGCAACACCGTAACACCACAACATTGCAACACTGCAACACCGCAACACAGCAACATCGTAACACCACAACACTGCAACACTGCAACACCGCAAGACTGCGCACCGCAACACTGCAACACAGCAATACCGTAACACCACAACACTGCAACACCGCAAGACTGCGCACCGCAACACAGCAACACCGTAACACCACAACATTGCAACACTGCAACACCGCAACACAGCAACATCGTAACACCACAACACTGCAACACCGCAAGACTGCGCACCGCAACACAGCAACACTGCAACACCGGAACACTGCAACACTGCAACACCGTAACACCACAACACTGTAACACCGCAGGACTGCGCACCGCAACACAGCAACATATCAACACTGGAACACTGCAACACCGCAACACCGTAACACCACAACACCGCAAGACTGCGCACCGCAACACTGCAACACCGCAACACCGTAACACAGCAACACCGCAACACAGCAACACCACACCGACCGTGGCTCGGCTCAGGTGGTCGTGGGTCGTCTTCTGATCGAGAGGTTGGGGGTTCGATCCCAGTACCTGACTATGTGTCGAAGTGTCCTTGGGCAAGACACTGAACCCTAAGTTGCTCCCAGTGGTCGACTAGCGCCTTGCATGGCAGTCCTGTCCCACTGGTGTGTGAATGTGAGAGTGATTGGGTGAATGACGTGTTATGTAAAGCGCTTTGAGACTGCTTCAGTGTGGTGATAAAGCGCTAAATAAATTCAAATCAAGTCCAAGTCCACAACACTGCAACACCGCAAGACTGCGCACCGCAACACAGCAACACCGCAACACTGGAACACAGCAACACTGTAACACCACAACACTGCAACACCGCAAGACTGCGCCCCGCAACACAGCAACACCGTAACACTGCAACACTGCAACACCGCAACACCGCAACACAGCAACACCACAACACAGCAACACCGTAACACCACAACACCGCAAGACTGCGCACCGCAACACTGCAACACCGCAACACTGCAACACCGTAACACAGCAACACCGCATCACAGCAACACCACAACACTGCAACACCGCAAGACTGCGCACCGCAACACAGCAACACTGCAACACCGCAACACTGTAACACCACAACACTGCAACACCGCAAGACTGCGCACCGCAACACAGCAACACCGTAACACCACAACACTGCAACACTGCAACACTGCAACACCGCAAGGCAATACTGCAACACTGTTTGATTGTATACTGTGTGAAGTGCAGATGTTTATAGGTGAACTGATTACACTAATGGAAACATCGGTTTGGAATCAACTAAGAATAAAATAAGTATACATCAAGAAGTCGTACGTCATTTATCTCAAATGACAGTGAAAGGTGTGCACAGTGGGCGTGTCAGCCACTCAGCCCTTTAATAACCCATCAAGGGACTTGGCTACTACAAATATGTTTATATAAATTTATGTGCATATCCATCGCCTCCGTTTACCACACGGTATAAATGTCCATTTATTGATCAGAGATTAATAATGAAAAAGCTGTGAATATATAGAGAGGGAGGGGCTGTTCAGGAACAGTCACAGAGCAGAGCACGAAGACTCCCTAATGATAAAAATTCACTATCGCTTTAAGGGATGTGTAGCAGTGCACGCTGCTCACCTGCACAGGGAGCGTCTGCAGCGTTGGACGTGACTTTCAGCGTCACACAGCACAGCTGAGCTGCTTCCTCTATTCATTTGAATTTAATGTTAAGTGCTGAGCTCTACAAACTATTTATTTATTTTTTTATTATTTATTTATTTATTTATTTATTTATTTATTTATTTATTTATTTATTTATTTATTTATTAATTCAGTTTATTTCCGACATTTTTTTTTTTTTTTTTTTTTTTGTACATGCCGAAAAAGGAGACGAGAGAAGCAGGTTGCTTATCCGAGTCCCGTCCCCTATTTTGAACACAGAAAATTTACATCAGAGCTCATCTCTCTGGTCAAACATTCTTTGGTTCTGAACACAATTTCATTTTTTTTCTTTTTTTTTTTTTTTTTGTCCTTTTTTTGTGTAAGATTTATTCTCATCTGTAGTCAGTGTTGTCTTCTTTTTTTTTTTTTTTATTCTTCCTCTCCATCGTTGTTCGTGTCGTCCTTCTTCCCCGTAGATTTCATTCCCAGACGTTGTTTGTGTTCCTCCAGTTCAAAAGAAAAGTTCATCTTCTTTCTCATTGATGTGTTGATCTTGTATTCTTGCAAAAATGTCTTCCGAGTTTTTTCTTTATATCTAGCCAAGTTTGCAGCTTGTTTTGTCTCTGCATCAAGGCTGTTCCAGCTGGTAATAGCTCTGTTGACAGTGCTGTATTTTCCAATGTTAGATTTAACCCTTTCTTGTATAAACACATTATTATGTCTTAGTTCATAAGCAGTGTGTTTGTATGTGAAACGTTTTTGTATTTGGTATGGGAGTGTTTTTAGTGATGCCCTATATGCGAGAATTTGTGTGTTGTAGTGTATTATTTCTTGCAGTTTTAGGTATTTGGCCTTTTCAAATAGTTCATTTGTGTGTGTGTTGTGTGGTGCCTTATATAAAATCCTAATTGCTTTTTTTGTAGTTTAAATATATTCATGTCTAGTTTCAGTCTAATATTTTCTGTTATTTTTTTTATTTCCAAAGCTGATTAATTTTGTTTTGCTGACATTTAGGGCTCGTTTATTTACATTATTTACAACATTATGTTGTCTTTACCTGAACATAGGATGGTTGAGTCGTCCGCAAACAGCGTTAGTTTGAGGCAATTTGAGACTTTGAAAATGTCGTTTATATATAGAATGAACAGTTTTGGCCCTAAAATCGAACCCTGTGGTACACCACATTGTATGGTTTGGCATATTGATATGTTTTGTTCAAAGTCCACATATTGTCTCCTATTTCTTATATAACTTTTAACCCAGTTTAGGGAGTTGTGCCTAATGCCGTAGTTTTGAAGTTTTTCCTCCAGAATATCATGGTTTATTGTGTCAAATGCTTTTTTAAGGTCCAAAAAAATGCCGAATACAAATAAATTATTTTCTAATGCATCTCTTATATTTTCCGTGGTGTCAGTTATAGCCATTGCTGTTGAACGTCCCTTTCTGAACCCATATTGGCCTTCATGTAATATATTATTCTCTCCTATGAATTTGTCCAGCCTTTTCATGAACAGTTTTTCTAGAATTTTCGATAATTGCGGTAATATTGAAATAGGTCGATAGTTGGTGAAATCTCGTTTGTCTCCACTCTTGTGGATCGGTCTGATTTTTGCAATTTTCATTTGGTCTGGGAAAATACCATTTTTGAATGAGAGATTGCTGATATATGCTGATATAGCGGTGGTGTTATTTCAGCTGTTATAGTTTTTAGTAGACTCATAGTTAGATTATTAACATCTCTGGATTTTTTTGAATTACAGTTTGTAATGATTGCTTTCACCTCTGCTTTCGTTACTTCTTCAAGTGTTAAATACTTCATCATTCTCTATATTCTCACTGTCAAAATGGTTCCATTTAAGTGTTGGATGTTGATAGATTCCTCTCCCAGTCTCCATTCCAATATTTATAAAGAAATTATTAAGTTATTCTGCGATTTTTTTCTTATTGTATTCCTTTAAGTTGTTTATTATAAAGTGATCTGTGGCTTCTTCTTTGCTTTTACGCATAGTTATGGAATTTATAGTTTCCCAAAATTTTTGTTTTTTGTTTTTATTCTCTTTTAATTGTTTTTCATAATATTCTCTTTTCTTTTCTCTTAGGAGAGTGTTGACTTTGTTTCTGTATTTTTTGTATCGTAGTTCTGTTTTCAATGTTTTATCTTTAAGATATTTTTTATATAGTGTATTTTTTTTTTTTTGCATGCGTTTGCTAATTTTTTATCAATCCAGGGTATTGTGTTTGTCTTACGGTTGATTGTTATTTGTTTCAAAGGGCAGCATTTATCATATATTGTAGTTATTATGTCTGTGAATGTGTCATATGCTCTGTTCACCTCCTGTCTTGTGTAAACCTTCTTCCACGTTTCTGTTCTTATCTGTTGTTTAAAGCTTTCTAGCTGTTTTTCTCCTTTCAGTCTTTTGCATGTTTTTGGTTCTAGTGTTTCTAGGTGGATGTTGTCGTTAGTATTAACTATTGTAAATATTGGTAGATGGTCAGAGATGTCATTTATTAATATTCCATTGGTTAGATCTGAATTTTGTATGTTTGTCAAGATGTTATCTTTCAGTGTTGAACTGTGTTTATTGATTCTAGTTGGTTTCGTTATAAGAGGTTTTAGTCCATTTGTGTACATGTAGTTAATAAAGTCTTCGATGTGTGTGTTTTTTAAGGGATTTAGAATGTTTATGTTGAAGTCTCCACATATCAACATGCTCTTGTGTTTAGCCTTTTCTATTATTTTGGTTAGGTTCTCATTAAATATGTCTATCTTGCAATTAGGAGCTCGATACAAACAACAGATTAATATGTTCTCTCCCTTTTGTCTTGTTATTTTTACTGTTACACATTCCATTACTCCTTCCACAGTTGTACTCATCGACTCTAGTATCTCCATTTCCTTGTTATCTCTTATGTATAATGCCACCCCACCACCTTGCTTATATAATCTGTTTTTACAGACAAATTTATATCCTTTGATTGTAAAATTCATACCTTTCTCTTCATTTAACCAAGTTTCTGACAGTGCTATTATTTCAAACTTGTAACAAGGTTGTAATGTAATCCTTAATGTTTTCAAAATTTGCATACATACTACGACAATTGAAATGAATAAGTGACAGACCTTTTTTACTCTTGGTTTCCACATTGAATTCATTGTCCGTAAAGTAAGCACAGTCTGAGTCTTGTTTCCAGTGTTTATATAGATCTGGATCCATGTCCGTGTTTACCATCAGTAATGTTGTTGTTTAGGTGGATCCTTCGTATTTTCCCAAGTCTTTCATCGTTTTGATGAGGATTGGTTTTCCGTTCTCTTCTCCCAGTGGTGTGATATAAATCCTGCAGTTTCTTGTCCACGTCCTCACAATTTTTCCTCCTTTTTTTATTTGGCGTGCCAAAATGCTTGCATTTTGTTTCATCAGGTTTTCATTGATGTACACCTTCGTTCCCTTCAGTTTATTTCCTTGCTTCAGTAGTTGTCCTTTAAATTTCATATTCGTGAAAGTGACTTTTACAGCTCTGTTATCATTACGCTTTGGCAGGAGATCAAACACTCACTAGTCTCAAAAATTACATAATATTCAATTGTGAGTTTCAGCATTGTCTTTTATTAAATGCTGACAGGTAGGGATGTAACGATTAATCATGAGGCAGTTAAAAATTGATTCATAGGTATCACGGTTGATATCAATTTTCTGAAAATTGAATCGCAGTACTTATTTTAACCAGCTATCCACAAGTGTAGGCGGCGGGCGGAGTCTGCTAATACTTTCTTTCTGGCAGCCTTCTACTCTTAAACATGTTCATAAATGATTCCTTACCCCTTTAGCACTGAAAGAATATCTGTAATATTACTTGAATATCTGTAAAAGTCACGTTTTTCTATTAGCTCTGTCTGCTAGCATAGCTTCTCTTCTTCACTGCAAGATATCTGCATGCCAACCGACCACTGTGTTACCAGCGCCCTCTGCTGGTCCAAACAAATATGATGTAAAGCAGTGCAATCACGTTTTTTTTTTTTAAAGTCCAATTAAGGCACAAAATAAATTTTCAGTTGCACTTTTAAAAGAAAAAGAACTATTATGCAGTTTTGCATTGTTTATAATAAAACCAGAATTTCAATTAATAGGCTTCATTTTCATTTGTATTATTCCTTTATTTATTTCATTCAAGATTTATTTTTAGTTAAATTGCATTGTTTTGAATAGGTTATCAAGGAATTCTTTTGACAATGAAAAATAAAAGGAAAATAATACAGTATTTTCTAGTTTTTTTTCCCAAAAAAAAAAATTTGTCTACAGTCCCATTTTGTAAAATAAATCGTGAGAGAATCGTATCGTGAACCCAGTATCGTGAATCGAATCGTATCGGGAGTTGAGTGAATCGTTACCTCCCTACTGACAGGTGTTAAAAAATTTATCAAACGCACATGATTCTGTTGTTTCTTTTTTACGTGTCTGTCCTTTAATCTCACTGCTCAGTAACAGATGATGTCACTTCCTGTTGGTCTCAGCAGTGGTTTCTATTGGCTGCTTATTCATCGTAAAAGTTGCAGCACTTGCTCCGTCTCTCTCTAATCATTAAATCTGTGATCGATCCCGTGGGTCTTATGAAGACGTGCACTTAATCTAAACACTGTCAGCTGATTGGCTCAGGATGACGGAATGGTAAAAGCCAGCATGGTCACAGAGGCTTAGCTGAACCAGGTTTAAACCATAGACCTGGCTCTACTGAGAACGCTTTGATCAAATACCGCCATGTCGGCTCTAAAACATTCATAATCAGTAACAGAGGTTATTAAAGCAACACTTTTCAGGAGTGTCATCTCCATACCTGTCAAGTATCCTGTTTTGGCCGGGAAACATACGTATTTTACCCCTCTTTTCCGCCATCTTCGCATATTAATATTTTCCCGTAAATATTCCGTATTTTAATGTAATAATAATTAAAAGATGTCTTACTAAACTGAACGCCATCACTAGCCTCGTGAGAACTTCCACCTGAAATGGCCTGAGTGACAGTTCTGGTGAGATTAGATTAGATTAGTGCTGACAGCGGCAACAAACCCAGAAACAACAGAACAGAGATGATGAATGAAGACGTTCTGGTGAAAAAAACAAAGAACTGGTGTAAATACGTTATAAAATATAACATAGAGTTTATCTTCATAAAGACCATCAGGATGTGACACAGTTACACGTTCTGTTAGATTAATAACTGATATTTTAACGTCTACCACAGCAGAAGAAACACGTAAGTCACCATGAAAAATCAGCCAATCACAAGCTCCACAAATATACACTGTTTATAAAGTGTTAAATAATGTAAAGTCTGTAATAAATGTGTCTAATAAGTCATTAGTGAATATCAGAGAACCACATGAGTGAGCATGAGAACTTATAATAAAATATATAATAAAATAAAATGTTATTGTCAAACTTAAAGACAAACAATGTTAAATTAACAGTAAATATTCAACGTGTTGACTTGTATATAAACTGTAAGTATATTAAATAAACACATGTGCTTCATATACACATTTATGTTTTTATTTAGGCTGTTTTATAATTTACTTAGGGCTGGGCGATATATCGAGATTCAAGATGAATCAAGTTTTCTATTTTGGTGATATAGAAAACTATAATATTTCATATTATCATATGAAACAAAATACTAGTTTTAGGAGTCACTGCTTTTACTTCTCAGAACAACATGTAAAGCTCAGTTAGATGATTAATGAGTGTCACATATTGATCAGCTGTTTGTTAATAAATGTCTCTGTGTAACATTTTACATCAACAAATTTAGCCCAGAATTATTTTTCTGGTCAGACTTTATTTAATAAAATTATCTAGATTTATATCATAAATCACCATTTTGATAAAATATATTGAGATATGAGTTTTGGTCCATATCACCAGCCCTAGTAGGAATGTTCACAGCATTTTAATATTAATAAAGGTCGACCTACCAGATTATAATCACATCATTGTATTTAATAAGTGGTTGATAAGTGGCTATTTTAGATTTATTGTACATCTATATTAAAATATAACAGATACTGGAGCTTGGTTGGGCGGGTGGGACGGCTTGTAGTGGGCGAAATTTCCCTTATTTTCAAATCCAAAACTTGACAGGTATGAACATCAGGTCTTGTTTTATCTTTATCTTTTATCTGTTTAACATGGAAAGTTTGAGGAGCAAATACAGTCAAACGTCTCCAGATGAAAGAAGACGTTAGTGTGTTCTTACCTCTCCTTTAGCGATGATAAAAAAAGTGTTTCCCTCCTCTCCCTCACGGATAATGTACTCTCCCTTTTCAAAGTAATCCTGAAACACAAATTCACCTTTTAGCTTCATAATAATAATAATAATAATAATAATAATAATAATACTCACTTCTTCAAGACAATCAACAATCCTGGCAATTTTCTCTTCTGGGAGTTGGTGGAGCAGAGAAACACTATGAGAAACAAATAAGCATCAATGAGGCAAAGGCTTTCACTTTTTTAGTTAATAAATATACATAATGAACTATTATTGTTTTATTTTAAGATGCCAATCAGTTAGATACAATTTAGATACAATTCAATGACTTTTGAATTTAAAAATATATAGTTCTATCATTGAATAAAAGAGAGACAAGAAGGGCAATAGAATTTTATACTGACAATGTTAACAATTAGAAATTATAAATAGAATACATGAAAAAAAAAGTTAACAAACCACCTCAAGTAGAATTCAAATAAACTGTTAGCTGCAGACATGACACTTTCATTACCAGTGAAAAATAAAGACACTTTTGGATTGAATTCATTGGTGTTATTTTATTATAAAAATAATTGCACATTTTGACAAACCTTTTATTTTATACAGATGCCTTTAGGGAAAATAAATTAAGATTGTGTCTCATCCTTTTTAAGTTTCTACATGAGATGTTTACTGTATGTAAGGGACCCGTACCAAGATTTATTACCAACAATATAAACAGTATGAATACATACGGTATTTAATTGAGTACTTGAGTTGTTCATGTATGAATTACTTGCACTTGAGGCAAATGTATTTGTATAATGTATTTCATACACAAGGCAACTTAATGTGCTTTACATGATCAAAAAGTGCAACAGAAAACATTCAACAGCTTAAAATCTATAAGAAAAGTCTGCAAAAACATTTAAAATCATCAACAATCACTTCCGCCCGAATAGACTAGGTGTTTTTTCGGGCAGCTCCGCAAATTTTCAAAGATTTGGAACTTTCCAGATGGATTGATAAGACCAGCAGGTGATTTATCGTGGATTTTGGAGACCTTTCGCTATAATGTCAACCAAAACTCGCAAACTTACGCAGAGAACTATTTGGGCAACTTAAGCTACGACCGGGGCTAACTACCTAGCTTCAAAACCGGCTAATGCTAAAGACACAAACATGGCCGCATCGGAGGATTCTAGCAGCCAGGGAGACATTACGGGAGAGCTGCAGATGACTGGTGTGCAGACGGAGGACTCAGCTGTCACGGTACGGATACTGCGTGAGGAGCTGAGATCGTTTTTGGTGGAAATGGATGCGCGGATTGAGGCGAAGATTGGGGCCGTACGCGAGGAGCTGTGTGAGGCTCTGACCGCGGCCCGGCAAGATGCGAAGGAAGACACCGGAGCTCTCAGAGACGAGCTTACTACACGGATAGAGACACTTGCTGGCAGCCACGAAAAGTCGGTGAATACGCAGCAGGAGATGGAAAGGTCGCTCACTGATGTTAGTGACAGAGGTGCAATACTGGAAAAATCAAACGAAACATTGTCAAAACAGTACAAAAAAGTCTGGAACAAATGCATAGATCTGGAAAACAGAAATCGCAGATCGAACATTAGGATCGTGGGGATCAAAAAAGACGCTGAAACGGGCAACCCCACTCGCATCGTGACAAATCTTTTGACACAGATACTGGGGAAAGAACATTTTCCCTCCCGTCTCATCATCGACCGAGCACACAGGATCCTTGGCCCAAAGCCTAAACCAGGTGAGCGTTCCCGACCATGCCTTGCCCGTCTACATTACTACGCTGACAAGGAAAAAATCCTAAGGCTATCCAGGTAAAAGGGCCAGCTTCTATATAACGGCTCTCGAGTATACATTTTCCCGGACATGTCTCCAGAAGTGAGTAGACTCATTCAAGCAAGTTAAAGCCAAACTGCGTGCGGCAGGCATCCCGTACAGTCTATATTATCCTGCGAAGTTGAGCATCACGGTGGAAGGAACCAGACACGAGTTTGCTGGTCTACAAGATGCTGAGAAGTTTGTTGCTGGCATTGAGCCAGCTACTGTGGATGAAGAATACTAAAGCTTTGGATGCAGCTTGATCTACGTCGAAGATTTATGTGGGAGTAGAGACAACTAACTGAAGACGTTACCAGATGATGGCCATATATGTATGTATGTGTGTATATATATATATATATATATATATTTGTGTGTGTATATGTGTATGTATGTGTATATATATATATATATATATATATATTATTTTAATTTATTTATTTTTTATTAATTGGTTAATTAATTAATTAATTTACTAATTTATTTATTTTATTTATTTTATTTAATTTTTCATAGTTTTAGGTAATAGCTGGCCTTGGCAATCTTTTTTTTTTTTTTATATTATTTGTTGTTGTTAAGCTCCCAGACAGTTGGATCTGGAAAGCAGGTTTTGATTTATTGAATTATTCAAAAAGCGGAACTTAGTGGGAAGTCAACAGTTTGTGCTGTGCCACTCGAGCCAAGTCGGGCTGTTCTGTGTGTTCTGTTCTTGTTCGTTTTTTTTTTTTTTTTCCATTTTCCCTCTCCTTCACCCGTCCCTGCCTCTTCCCAACTCCTGGGGGTCTGGCCATGTATGGTGGTATTTTATGCTAATTTGCACAGATGTCACCAAACAATGTCACAATAATCTCTTGGCTTTTGAAGCGAGACAATATTCTTTCCCACCTAGAGAAACTGGGTACAGATATTGGTTTTCTACAAGAGACCCACCTCAAAGATAAAGACCATTGTAGACTAAGGAAAAAATGGATAGGACAGATATACCGTTCCAATTTTAGCGCTAAAAGTAGAGGAGCAGCTATAATAATTAAAAGGACGTTACCGTTTGTTATGAATAAAGTAATTCTAGACAGTAGGGGCAGATATATTACTGTAACAGGAAAACTTTATAACGATCCAATTACATTAATTAGCATTTATGCTCCTAATATTGATGATAATCAGTTCATGTTATCTTTTCTTTCAGCTATACCTAATATGGACACTCATAAGCTCATTATCGGAGGAGATTTTAATTTCATGCTTGATCCACAGCTGGACAGGTCTTCACGAAAAACGGCAACTCTATCAAAATCTGCTAAAACCATCCAAACATTCATGAACACCTACAAAGTAATAGACCCTTGGAGGACACTAAACCCTAATAAGAGTGAATACTCATTTTTCTCAGTGGTCCATCAATCCTATTCTAGGATTGATTTTTTTCTGATAGATCAAGATTTACTGCCAAAGGTTAAACAGTGTGAATATAAAGCAATTGTTCTGTCAGATCATAGTCCGGTATTACTACAAATTGCAATTGGACATAAAACTACTACTTAATAACTATTTACTATTTGATCAAAAAGGACAAGAAGAAGTAAAAAAACAAATTGATTTTTTCTTAGCTACCAATGATACACCAGATATAACCAAGTGTATCCTTTGGGAAACACAAAAAGCTTACTTGCATGGACAGTTAATTGCTCTAAGTAGCTTCAATAATAAAAAGCGCAAAGAGAAGGAATTTAGGATTATGAATGAAATCTCTAACATAGACCAGCAATACGCAATTTCGTCCACCCCTGATCTCTATAATAAAAACTGAATTTAATTTGTTGTATACTACTGAGACAACCAAACTGTTAACACGACTAAGGCATAAACACTACGAACATGGAGAAAAGGTGGGAAGGCTCTTGGCATCTCAACTTAAGGAGCTAGAAGCTTCAAGAACAATAGCTGAAATTAGGAATGATTCTGGTCAAACAACAATTGATCCAAAAGAAATTAATGAAACTTTTAAGAAATTTTACACTAAATTGTACACATCTGAGTCCACAGGAGACACCGCAATAATTGATAACTTTTTTAGAGATCTCAATATTCCCCAAATTACTACGGAACAAAAACATTTATTAGAAAATTTGATAACGTTGGAAGACGTAAAACAAGCAATAAATAAAATGCAAAATGCAAAGGCTCCTGGCCCAGATGGTTACACGGCAGAGTTCTACACGGTATTTAAGGATGAGATCTCTCCTCTCATATTACAAGTATTCAATGAGGCACTGGCAAAGGTTCCCTGCCCCCATCATTTTATGAAGCCAATATTTCACTCATATACAAGTCAGGTAAAGACCCTTTAGAACCTGGCTCCTACCGGCCCATAAGCTTACTTAATGTGGACTATACAATTTTAGCAAAAGTTTTAGCTACACGTTTGGAAAACATACTCCCCACCATCATATCTCCAGATCAGATGGGGTTTGTAAAGGACAGACAATTGTTTTTTAATGTAAGAAGACTAATGAATATTATTTATACTCAGGAATCGGATAAACAAAATCAGGAGCTGTGGCTCTCTCTGGACGCGGAGAAGGCCTTCGACAGGGTTAAGTGGGATTATCTCTTCTCGACCCTGTCAAGGTTTGGATTTGGTCCCAGTTTTGTATCTTTAATTAAATGATTATATGGCCGACCACAGGCGTCTGTTAAAACTAATGGTTTGAACTCGTCTTACTTCCCTCTAGGGCGCTCAACTAGACAGGGCTGTCCGTTATCACCTTTGTTATTTGCCTTAGCAATCGAGCCATTGGCCATTACATTACGAACTATTAAAGGATACACTGGCATATTTAGGGGAAGAACGGAACATAAGGTTTCATTATACGCTGACGATCTATTGTTGTACGTGTCAAAGGCTAAAGAATCTCTCCCAGTTATTATGTCCGTTTTAAAAGATTTTGGATTTATATCAGGATATAGAACTAACTTCTCTAAAAGTGTTCTCTTTCTGATTAGCCGCTCAGCCCAGCAATCTAATACCATACTTAGCTCCTATCCATTTACAATATCAGCTCATTTGAAGTATCTAGGAATTAACTTTACACAAGAATTTTCTGGCCTTTTTAAACAAAATTTCTCGACAATGTATGAACAAACAAAACAGAATTTGGACAAATGGAGAAACCTTCCAGTTTCTCTGGCGGGTAGAATTAACATAGTAAGAATGAATATTCTACCAAAATTTTTATTTTTATTTCAATGTATACCATTTTTTATGACTAAAGCCTTTTTTACAAAACTGGACAGTTTAATTTCCCAATTCATCTGGAACAAAAAGACTCCTAGGATTAAGAAAGATTTTTTACAAAGACCAAAGGAACTTGGTGGAATGGGATTGCCTCGCTTCAGATTCTACTACTGGTCGTGTAATATTCGATCTCTGTCCTTCTGGTGTAAAGCAAGGGGGGCTGATTGGGTTGAGATGGAGAGTCAGAGTTGTCATACTACCTCGTTACAAGCATTGATTTACTCTTCCTTAAGAACTACAACTCCCAAAATCAAAAATCTTGTCGTGTCTCATACTATAAAAATTTGGCATCAAATTAGAAAACATTTTAAATGAATACTATAATTTTAAAAGATCCATTGAAAAAAGGGTCCATTACTAAAATATGCAACGAACTGTCAGATATGGAATACGTGCCTTCACTCGATCACCTAAAAGAAGCTTGGCAACAGGACATTGGAATAAATATTTCTGCATCTCAGTGGACTAAAGCTCAAGAAAACGTCCACTCATCTTCAGTCTGTGCTCGTCATGGACTGCTCCAATTCAAAGTTCTGCACAGGCTGCACCTCTCTAAAGTACGGCTTTCCAAAATGTTCCATGGGGTGAACACGGCTTGTGATCGGTGCGGCCAAAAACAGGCTTCACTAGCTCACACTTTTTGGAACTGTACAAACACAACAGCGTACTGGATTAAAATTTTTGAATTGATGTCTGATAGTTGTGGAATACAGTTACATCCTGACCCTGTGCTCGCACTTTTTGGAGTACCCCCAGTAACTGTTAATCTTATTAACAAGCAGAAAACTGTTATCAAATTTATTTCAGTGTTATCAAGAAGACTGATACTACTAAATTGGAATAAAAAAAGCCCTCCAACCCATAATAATTTGTTACATGATGTTATGAAGCACGTTCAATTGGAAAAAATCAAATTTGAATTAAAAGGGAAGGTGGATGATTTTCATTTGACATGGGATCCATTTCTGGGGTACTATGAAAGGTTCACCCAAATGTGTGATCGGCAATGATTGAATGGCCTGCCCCCCCCACCCCCTTATTATTTTTATTATTATTAATAATATTGCTTGTTTGTTGTTCGGTTAAAATGTTCAAAACCTTTAATAAAAAGAATTGGGAAAAAAAAAAAAATCATTAACAAACACATTACAACAACAATATGACCAAAAATCTCCCTCTCAATCATACGCAGTAGAGAAAAAGAGTTCCTTTAACTTTGATTTTAAAACTGAGTTGTATACATCAGTACTCTTTACACCTCTGTAATATGCAAATAAGAAACATATTCATCAAACAGTCATTTTCCATCTTGCAAAATCCACACAAATGTCCTGTTTTGTTCTGAAAGGATGTTTTTAGGAATCAATAACATGTTAATTTCTTTGTATGTATAGCTGTTTCTGGCTATATGCGGATCATGTAATGGCCTGCGGCCCCAAAGTTGAGTTGTAGATCTCATTTAATCTGTGTTCATCACTCATATAATTATGTAGTTTAATAATTCAAACAACACTTGAGTTTGAGTTCTGTTCTTGCTCTAAATGTTTTTGAATAACGTAGTTTAAACCTTTGTTTTATTCATTCACATGCAGAGCATCCTTGTAATCTCTCTTTTTTTATTCACTTTTCTTGATCTCGTGTTAATGATTTTAGGCCGCTAAGCTGGTGAATTGTAAATCTATACGCAACAATCGGTTTGTGTGTTTTGTTGTCTTTTTTGTGTATTTGTGTTGGTTGTTTTTGTGTGATTTTGGAGTCGTTTTAAGTATTTCTGATGTCATGTTGTATATTTCAGCTATTTTTGTGTAAATGTACAGTCTGTGAATTTTTCTGTCATTTTGTGCATTAACTTTTCAGTCTGCTGTCCATGTCTGGTGTAAACACCACAACAAATTAACAATCTTGAAAACAATTATACATAATTATATATATTATAACAAATAGAAATAGCAAAACACTTTTACAAATGTCAAAACAGATTTACAAAGGCACATTGTACGTGTAAAAGTCTCTTTTGACCTTACGTAAACGTGTTTCCGTATTTTGTAAATGTGTTTTTGGCGTTTGCATATGTGTTGTGTGAAATCAAACAGAAAAGAATGTTGTGTTGTAGAATGTACCCCTGCCATGAAATGCACCCGCTAGGAGCGCACACACTAACTCTGGATTTCCACTGGACGTGTATCTGCTCCATTGCGTAGCTGCAGCACATACTGCTGTCCTTTAATCTCCCTCGCTTTAGACAGTATGTGATTCAACCATGGATAAATGCAATATTTATATGTGAAAATGTTTCTTCTTTTGCTTGGATCAGGCCAAACATGGTATCAAGGGAAAGGTCTGGTCCCCCCGAGTCCATATATGTGCTTCCTTTTCGGGTAGAGTCCGAATTGTGCCCGCTTGAGCTAAAATGCACAATTTTCGGGCTGGAAAAAAGTATTCATTTTGTGTAAAATGTGGTATCAGTGGACAGGTTTTATTCCCCAACAGATGGAATTATGAACATGGAGTATTTTATTTTGAAAATAATCCTCCCTTTTCTGTGGTGTTGTGACTTTTGCCATTTGTTGGTGTGTTGTGTTGTGGGCACTTCTGGACCACTGGGTTCTGCACAGTGACCTCTAACCCTCTTATTTTACAAATACCCCCCCCCTTTTTTTCTGTTTCATTTCACACAACACATTAATAACCACAACACATTTACAAATCACTGCAACACTTTTACAAAAAGTCAAAACAAATAACGAAATATAGAAACACTTACAATGTGTCTTTGTGAATCTTTGTAAAAGTGATTTTCTATTTGTAATTTTTTTACATTTTATGTAAATTTGTTTTCAAAGTTGTACATTTGTAAAAGTGTTTTGCACTTCTCAGCCACCGTAGATGTCAGACTATTGTTTCTGCCACAGGTAAAAATGTTTCTCATATTTCTCACAAGAAACTTTTACTTTGAGCACTATTTAATTGAGCTACTTTTTACATCAGTAGTTTTTACACGTCTGTTAGATTTATACCTGTCAAGTTTTGGATTTGAAAATAAGGGAAATTTTCTGGCGCCCACTATGATCCGTCCCACCCCCAACCAAGCTCCAGTATCTGTTATATTTCAATATAGATGTACAATAAATCTAAAATAGCCACTTATCAACCACTTATTAAATATAATAATGTGATTATAATCTGGTAGGTCGACCTTTATTGATATTAAAATGCTGTGAACATTCCTACTAGGGCTGGTGATATGGACCAAAACTCATATCTCAATATATTTTATCAAAATGGTGATTTATGATATAAATCTAGATCATTTTATTAAATAAAGTCTGATCAGAAAAACTATTCTGGGTTAAATTTGCTGATGTAAAATGTTACACAGAGACATTTATTAACAAACAGCTGATCAATATGTGACACTCATTAATCATCTAACTGAGCTTTACATGTTGTTCTGAGAAGTAAAAGCAGCGACTCCTAAAACTAGTATTTTGTTTCACATGATATGTGAAATATAATAGTTTTCTTGAATCTCGATATATCGCCCAGCCCTAAGTAAATTATAAAACAGCCTAAATAAAAACATAAATTTGTATATGAAGCACATGTGTTTATTTAATATACTTACAGTTTATATACAAGTCAACACGTTGCATATTTACTGTTAATTTAACGTTGCTTGTCTTTAAGTTAGACATTAACATTTTATTTTATTACATATTTTCTTATAATTTCTCATACTTACTCATGTGGTTCTCTGATATTCACTAATGACTTATTAGACACATTTATTACAGACTTTACATTATTTAACACTTTATAAACAGTGTATATTTGTGGAGCTTGTGATTGGATGATTTTTCATGGTGACTTACGTGTTTCTTCTGCTGTGGTAGACGTTAAAATATCAGTTATTAATCTAACAGAACGTGTAACTGTGTCACATCCTGATGGTCTTTAGGAAGATAAACTCTATGTTACATTTTATAACGTATTTACACCAGTTCTTTGTTTTTATCACCAGAACGTCTTCATTCATCATCTCTGTTCTGTTGTTTCTGGGTTTGTTGCTGATGTCAGCACTAATCTAATCTAATGAGAACTGTCACTCAGGTCATTTCAGATGGAAGTTCTCACGAGGCTAGTGATGGCGTTCAGTTTAGTAAGACATCTTTTCATTATTATTACATTGAAATATGGGATATATACAGGAAAATAATAATATGGGAAGATGGCAGGAAAGAGGGGTAAAATACGGGAGTTTCCCGGCCAAAACAGGATACTTGACAGGTATGGTTAGATGGACACAATCCTCCTCCCACA
The DNA here is from genome assembly GCF_900634775.1 of Gouania willdenowi. NCBI lineage: Eukaryota > Metazoa > Chordata > Actinopteri > Blenniiformes > Gobiesocidae > Gouania > Gouania willdenowi. The sequence goes on from NC_041058.1 coordinate 34,903,783, forward strand.
CTGAATGAACCTGGTCTTTGTTCTACATCTACCTGCGCAGGAAGTTGAAGTGTGCCGTGTGTTTGGCTTGTTCGGTTCTCATCATGATGTTCTGAAAGCTCTGACGATCCAAAGCCCAGATGTGAGCCTGAGATACAGCTGTGGAAGAAGAGAAGAGTTTCTATTCCACTGAAGCACAGAATCATGTGTGTGACTGTGGTGTTCCTCACCGGTCACCGTGGCTGTTCTCTTACAGTTGTACAGAATGGCAAGTTCTCCAAAAGCTGTCCCAGAATGCATCTGACCAAGAAGCTTCCCATTCTGCACCACTTTAAGGACTCCCGCTGTCAGAAAGAACATACAGTACACCAGTAAATGTATGAGCACTGGAAAAAACTTCATCATTATCATCATCACCAGGGCCATTGTGGGGCCCAGGACAAGCATTGAGCCCACCCACTTTATATTATTGTATTTTTCACACATCTCCATTTGTTCTAACAACATAATATTTGAGGTTTATTTTCCCAAACTCGCCTGTTTTATGGAGTTTTAGCCTCTGAAAAGTCACTTTCAGAGCGCTCCTAAAAACGGACTGTTTTGGGGCCTTTATGCATATGTATGAGTGGGCGTGTCTATAGACGCAGACTTCATGCCTCACTCTTGCAAGGGTGATCAGTGATCACCAAAGCAATTTTCTTTTACTATCCACACACTGAGGTTATTGTTTTCAGCCAAAAAACTACACATTACAGTAAAACATGGATATTTAAGTAGCTATTGTTATTGAGAGTCTGATAATCATTTATTTTGTCAAACTGCTGCATCGCATTGTGTCACAAACACGTCAGAAGGTGATGCGAGGCAATATAACGGGTACTAAAAGTGGAACTTTTCCCTGGGTGCTACACCGTGGCTGCCCACTGCTCCTCAGGAAGGGGTTAAATGCAGAGAACACATTTTCCATACGTAGCTTTACATATATGACAATAATAATGTATAATATATATTCTATATTTAACTACAGTGTTTGTTTTAGCTGTGAGGTAGTCTGAGAGGGAGGAGCTCACATTCTTATAAGGCAGGAGGAGCCAGGATTGTCAGAAGGAGGAGGAGTATCCATCATGTGATGTCACAATGTGAGAAAAAAACAAACTGTCCTGTTTGGAGCTGACTTTTTACAAAATGTGGAATAACAAGGGAGGGAATAAACTCTGACCCTCTGAATGAGGCTAAAGGCTTAATTTACTTTGGTGATCACTGTTCCCCCTCATGAGTGAGACATGCAGGGAAGTCAGTAGTGTCCCGTCTATAGACACGCCTACTCATGAATATGCATAAGTAGGCTGCAAATCAGCCTGTTTGTGTAGAGTTGATCAGAAAGTGACTTTTCAGAGGCTAAAACTCTGGCAAACAGGCGAGTTTGGGAAAATAAACCTCAAATACTATGTTTTTAGGGTTCTTAGAACAAATGGAGATGTGTGTGAAAAATAGTATGATATCAGGTTCTGTTTTAGTTTGTGTGTAGCCCTTGTGCTTCTTTTCAGTTATTCTGTGCCTTTGTTTATTCTGGTTGAGTCTGGCCTCCTGTGTTTAACTCTTTGTGTTTCTTCCTGCTCGTGGCTCCACCCCCCAGTGATGTCAGTGTGTTTGAGCTGTGACTGATTAGCTGCCTCATGTGTTGCATCCAGGTGTGACCCATTCCCAATCACTATTTAGCTGAGTCACTGTGTGTGTGCTTGCTGGGTCATTGTATATTGTCGACTCTCCTCATGTCCTGTGTTTGTTTCCTGGTTTTCACTGTTGGATTTGGTTTTTGAGTTCTGAATAAACATGAACTGGTTCCAAGAACACTACGTCTGCATTCGTGTCCACACCTACACCAGCACGTGACACCTTTAGTATGTGGGGGAAGCAAACATAAAAATTTGAAGCAGTAGAATTGGAGATGTTATTAGAGGAAACAAATAAAAATAGAATAAATACAGAAGATAGATAGATATTCTTTAATCATCCCGCAGTGCAGAAATGTGCGTGACTGTGAGTGACGGATGGGTGCATGTATGTGTGACAGACAGTGACCCGCGGAGGAGAGATGGACGCACGTCCACATTTACGGCAGCAATGATCTCTGCGTGTGTGTTTGCATCTCAATCATACTATGTTCTGGCACTAAAACAATCACCACAAACACTTCCAGACTTCATGAATTGTATTGATCCCCCTGCATACATTTATTTGCATTTCCTCCTCCCATATTTTGCTCCCCCTTGGAGATCCGCCTACTATGCATATTCATTAGAGGACAACGGGATAAATGGGATTGAGGGCGCATTAGGAAGCGCAGCTCCTGATTCCCTGGGCTTTGTACTCCTTATTAGCTCATGGAGTGATGTTTGCTCACGTTTTAATATCACTAAACCTTTAGTGAATCCTCTCTTTAGTTTGCTATGATTTTAGGAAGTTTAATCACCTGATTATGGAAAAACCAGGAAAACGAAACTGAAATGTGTAAAATGAGGCTAAAATTACGCAAAAATGAGTAAACTAGAAACTCCCTAATATTCATACTATTTCCAACTCGACTGTACATAATTAACATGTCGTTTAGTGCCAGGGTAAATGAAGCTTTTAATGAGCAAAACAATCCCCCTGTTTGAACCTCAGAATAACACACATCAAACCTACCTTTTCATTCTAAAAACCATTTGGATAGAAACGACTCACCTGCCAGAACATAAAGGTAGTTTCCAGGCTGACCTTCCTGGATGACGAGCTGTCCTTGGGTGTAGTTCATCTCATACATACACTCCACCATCTCTCTCATGTGCTGTGCCTCCAACTTTTTCAGAAAGTCATTGTTCATCAAAGCATTGTTGATGAGTCTTTTGGTGCTGCCATGAAAATAGAAAACCGTGATTTATTACTAGTCTCATATCTTTAAAGTTGGTATAAAATCTGAATTGTTTTATGACAACAGACTGATTTCATGTCATTTCACAAATAACACATCTTGCTTCGGCCCACTCCTTTTGAGCAGAACTTTAACTGCTCAAATAAACTAAACTAAACACACACTTTGGTCTGAATTTTTTATGAATTGTTCCATAAATATTCAATAGGCACGCTGTATATTTTCTATGTTACGAGTGAAAAACGAATAAACAATAAATTTATTATCAGACACAGAGCTAAGCTACAATGACCTCATGTAAAGGATTTTTAATATCGGCGAGTGGTGAAATAACCCAAAGCTGGAGTCCAAAATAAAAAAGAAGAAAAATAGTTTCATATCCCAATAAAGAGTAACCCTTATACTATAAATTAAAACATATCAGATTTATTAGTACATTCCCACATACAGTTATGAGCCAATGAAAATAGTAAAAATAAAAGTATATTTGATCATATTTCCAGAGCGTGTGAGTCTAGAACCAACACACATCTGTGACTAATCATTAGTGATGTGAACAGTCTATGTTCATAGCTCTAAGCTGATCACATTACAGGGAGCTGAGACATATGCTAAGTAGTTTAATGAACATGTTCCAGACCCAAACACACACTGACTGTGACTATTTAGAGGAGCTGACATGTCCACCAGATAGGATGTATAGCAGATCTATTTCTATATTCTGAGAGAGTGGGTGGAGCTTATTACTATACCATATTTACCTTTCTATGTGATGGAGTTACAGACATATTGGAAGATGAACATGGAAGATAAATTAGGACACACCCCCCTCACTAAATTGTCCATATCTCAAAAAATATTGATCAGATCAAACTAAATATTTACAGTATGACTATTAAATAATCACATAACAATTGGTAAATTTTTTTTTAGACCAAAGTGTGTGGGCCGGTTGTGAAATGACATTGAATGACCCAAAAGAAGAACGCGACATGTGAAATAAAAATGGAACACAAGAGTAAAAACTCTGAATTTGTTGAGACCAAAGTGCTTATAAAGCACAGCATGCTAAGGAAGGTAGATTCACTCTATCTAAAGCAAAGATAAATAAAATTAAAGCTGTGAGCAGAGATAAACGGGCCCTCACAACCACACACGTGTCAGGACGTGGTGCACGTTGAGATGCGTTGCATGTCGGGGTGTGGCAGAAATGTTAAAGTGTTGAGACATAGCTGACCATTTTCAAAGATCGTATCACAAATATTCCCTCAGTGCAAATATAATGTCTATGATTTCCTTTTACCGATAGGTGGCGCTATGACTATGAATGACGGTTGTGGTAATCTATAACTTATTTTTTTAGCATATAATTGAAAGCTGCTATAATTAATTAGCATCTACTTAGCTCTACAAACTCTGAATAACTACCATAATTGTAGCACATAATCCTAGTGAATAGGCTGCTAAGAAGTTTGTATAAAGTGTGTGTGTGTGTGTGTGTGTGTGTGTGTGTGTGTGTGTGTGTGTGTGTGTGTGTGTGTGTGTGTGTGTGTGTGTGTGTGTGTGTGTGTGTGTGTGTGTGTGTGTGCTAATATAAGGCTCTTATGTCATAACCAGGGGTGCACACAACATTTTTGATCTGGTTCTCAAGGAGCACCAGACCTTGTTTCTTGGTGGCGCTCATTTTTTTTAATGTCTGAGTCATGGTTCAGATATTTTTTTCTGATAAAATAAAATTCAATACATAATTGGCAGTTAAGTAAAACCTACAGATAACATCTGACTTAATAAAGTGAAAAAGAAAAAAGTTTCACTCTAACATTGCTGCTGTTAACAGTACTGGTTAGCTTTTTAGATCATTTTAACAGTAGCACCTAAAATCATTTCCCCAGACAATGTTTGTATCCCTCAGAACTAAGAACATGAATAGCAATAATGTCTGCACTGTAAAATGTTGGGAACTCAAATAAGCACTAACACACTTTAATATGGAAGCCCAAAAGATTCATAATTAGATAAATAAAAACAACATTTTGAAATAAATGAAATTTTGATAAATAACAGACAAATAAATATAATGTGGCCATTAAATTGTTAAAAAAGGTAAAATTATTATGAAATATGTTTTATTATTCTTAAACATCTAATAATTATTATTTTATTAAAATTATATATTTAATATTAATTATTTTAACAATGTCACATTTTTAAAAATAATTACTTTTTATTTATTTTCTTTTTCTGTTCTTTTTAAATCTGTTGATTTAAAACATTGTTGCTTCTTGTCCTCTCACTGTCAGCACAAGCCACGCCCACTTACCTAAACTCTGTCACTGATTGGCTTACCATGAAATTTCACTCTACCTAAGCCAAAAAATAAAACATATAGGCTTATAGGATATATATATATATATATATATATATATAACAGTTGTAATATTTGACTCTCAAATAAATGACAAATCAACTTTAATTTTTTTATTTTTTATTTGGGACGCTGTGAGCGTTGATGCGTACACATCCATAGATTATATCAACCAAATTTCAGTCCGATATGTTCATGAATAACAGAGGAGTAGTGATTTTAACTAGTGTACACAACAACAACAAGAACAAAGTGAGTCTATTAATGCAGATTTTTTTAACCTGTTGTACAATGTTAAACAATGAAACTGCATATGTATCAATATAGTTCCAAAAGAGGAATTGCGGTTGTAAATTCAAACTGTACATAGAATTTTAATTCATCCAAACATAATTGTGCTTGTGCATCATTCATGAGCACATCACAAAGATGAATTGATTAAGAAAGCGTTCAGAGGCTACGATGGAGACAATAATGATTCCGACTCATTCACGTCCGTGGGCCTTTCTCCCTTCATGAGTTCCCATTATACCACCCATGCTAATCAGGCTTTCACATGCTAGACATGTTACAAAAGCTGGATGGAGCTGGAACACTATCAGGCCAATTATATTTCCTTTGTGTTGATCACAGCACATCAAAGAGCATAAGGGACAATACGTTTTCTCCAACTAAGAAATTCAGTGAGTTTTAGGGAAACAGACGTCGGCAACTTACAGCCCTCGATCAAATTATGTGTGGCACCCAAAATAATTGGTCAAAGTCATAGGAAAATAAACAAAAAAACAAAAACAAAACAGTAAAAATACAGAAAATACACAAAAAAGAGCAACAATGCACAAATTGACTCAAAAAAACATCCAAATGTGCAGAAAAACACAAAACTATTATTAGTTAATCCCATTATGACATTTCACTCATTTCGATCAGTCAGAATTGAATTTTGGATACCTACAAAATCTGTGTACCCTTCGTTCTTTGTTATCATGTTTTAAAACGAAATCAAAATAACAAATAAACCCGGAAACGGCTAAGCGGGAGAAGATGGATGGAAATAAACATTGTGGGTATTTTTGTTTTACTGACTTAAAACCAAAACAGAAATACAGAAAAGTAAAAAACCAGACAAGCAGCGTTTTTTGGTTTTAAAATTAAATATTGTTCTGTTTGTGAGATATTTGGATATTTAATGGGAAACTATGGACTACAGCTTCATGTTTTAATCTCACTACACAGAGGGGACACACAGGGGGGCAGACTTTTACTACTGGACAAAAAAAGGAGCAACACATAAGTCACATTACTGATGAACTGGTGAATAGAAACATTATCATTACAGAAATAAATCAAAATAACAAATCAAATTTATATAAAACATGAACATGATGTGTGATTAAAGGAACCAGTGGTGGTGTAATGAATCTACTGGTGCTCCTCGTTTCTTGTGATCAACTTATTATTTATAACGTGCAAAATAAATATTTTTACTGCCCTCAAAAAAGCTGTAATTGTTTTTGCAATAGAGTCAAAAAAAGTTCTAACATCTATTGTTCCTCACAGTCTATAGTCAGTCACCAGATTATCTGGATACTATTTGGACCGTAACACTGTTTGGTAAAGTTTGCAGATATTCACAGATTGAGACTTCCAGCATCAATAACTCTTTAACGAAACATCATCAACACATAAATTACACCTCTTTACCATCAGTGTGAGGTGGACAACATGATACAAGATCATTTTATCAAACGCAGCAGAGTGAAAGTCTGCTCCCCCCCTGTGTGTCCTCTCTGTGTGGTGAGATTAAAACATGAAGCTCTCGTCCATAGTTTCCCCGTAAATATTCAAATATCACACAAACAGAATTCATTTATTTATTTTTTATTTTTCTGTATTTTTGTTTTAGTTTTAAGTCAGTGAAACACAATAACTACACTGTTTATTTGTTATTTTGATTTGATTTTAAAACGGAATAACCAAAGAACAAAAGGTACACAAATTCTACGATTCAATTTTTTTAACGTAATGTAACAACAATTGTAGATATCAATATTTGACTTTGTCACTAGATAGAATGGAGAATTGTAGATATCTACAATGATAATTTCCACTGCTGAGAATCTAATTGTAGATAAATGTCCAAACGGCTTCTCATAGACCACATGTGTCAAACTCATTTAGCAGATCATAAGCGGGAAAACAAATTCTTGTTAAACTTAATAAACATTTTAAAATCCAAGTGAATGGCTCTCTTTTCCTCTACTGCTGTGACAGAGGGAGATTTTTTTTAATCATTTAAAGTTTTTACTGCTGATTTAGTTTTGATTTTAGTCTTGATTTAGAAGTATTAAATGTTTTTAATTTGCACTTTTTAATCATGTAAAAACACATTGAATTGAATTGTGTATGAAATACACTATACACATTAATTTGCCTTGCCTTGCCCTCATTTAATTGGGAACATTTTGTAGAATAAATTGAGGAAAATTGCTGAATTTTAGAAAAATGTAAAGTTATTTCAAAAATTTGAGATAAAAAAAAATGGCTGCCATCATGTGACGTAAGCATTGGAATATTGTGAGCCCTGCAAATATTATGGAGTTTGGTTAAATTTTGAATGAGATTTCAACAAGTGAATTAGTTTTTTTAATTTTTTTTTATCTTGTTTGCACATGCTGTCAGAGGTCAACACCACAGGAAGTGCAATCATTATGAGACAGCAATGCATATGTTGTTATTGCAATAAAATACATTGATTTATTTTATTGCTTAATTGTGACCATCACCAGCCCTCCCTAAAGAAGGGTAAGAAATCTTTTATTATAGGGAGGATATAAAAAGGGAGAGCAGTGTTACACCTAAGTGGAGGGGGAGGGGGAAGGGGAGGGGAAAGGGAGCAGGGAGGAGAGAATCAAGACAGGAAACAGAAAAGGTGGGGAAGAATAGAAGAATAGCATATGTGCAAAAAAAAAAAAAAAAACGGTACTGCAAGCCCAGGAACTGCCCTGGGCCCGCAGATGCAGCCAGGCCAGCAGAAAGAGCGGAGGCCAGGGAGCCCCAGGCAACCCCCCCGCGGCCGAGTAACCCCCCCAAGATCCCAGGCCGAGAGGCAGCCACCGCCCCCCACACACACATCCGAGGAAGCCCCAAGCAGCCGAGCACCCAGCGCATCCCCCCACCGACCCCAACCCCAAGGCCCCCCGCCAGCATCCAGCCCCCCCCACCCACCCACACCCAACCCCCCGAGGGAAGGGCCCAGAGAGCCCCCCGCCCGAGACCCCAGCAGAGGAGCCAAGGCCCCTGCCCAGCAGACGGCCAGAGCCGCGCGGAACAAGCAGCCGGCGGGCGCCCCCCGGTGGGCCCAGAGCCAGCAGGGTCGGACCCCAGGCCAGAAGGACCCGGAACGGAAGCAGCACCGAGAACAGCGCCCCCAGGGACAACAACCATGCCCATAGTCGCCGAGGGCACCAAGGGGATGCTGCAAGCCGCCCCGCCGGCCCCCAGGCGCACCGACCAAGCACCCCAGAGCGCGCCAGATCGCCTTTTCTTGATGCCGCCCACGCGATGCGCCCCAGACGCCCCCCCCCTCCCCCCACCAAAGGGCCCAGCCACACCGCAGAGCCCGGCTCACAGGGCGCCGCCCAAGCCGGGGCCGCACCCGCAGGTACGGCAGGGCGCGGCCCGTACCACCTTCCCCGGCAGACCCACGCCAGGACCGGCCCAGCCAGCCGGCCAGACCCGCCGGACCCAAAGGGCACCACCGCAGGACAGGGAATCCCCAAGGGCGAGCCCCCGGGCCAGACCTCCGTGGGGGGCACCCCCCCACTCCCCAGCCCACAAACAGGCCACAACCCAGCAAGACTGCGCAGCCCCAGACGGCACAAAGACAGCTGCCCAGGTCCCGCCCCCACCGGACACCGGTGCTCCCCATCCAGCCTATGTGTATATATGTGTATGTGGTGCAATAGCTCCGGAGGGTGGAAGTGGTGGTCCCACCCTCCGGGGGGTGGTGTGTTGAGGAGTAATTAAAATTGGAGGGATTAGTTGGGCAGCCAGAGGTGGGAGTGCCGCCCCCGCCACTACTTAGTAGCGCAGGCGACGGCCCCCTCCACCCCCAGCCCCACCATCCAGCCCCCCCAGGGTTGGGTATGTGAGTGTGGTGCAACAAGTGGGTGAGCCAGACCAGCTGGGAGTGAGTGATGTGAAGTGTCCAGGTAGGAGGCCTGTCTGGTAGGAGCCCGGCCCGTCCGCACGGCGGGCCACCGGAGAGGGCAGACGGCGCAGACGGGCACACGGCACCGCAGGCCCCAGAGACACTTCGAGCAGCACAACCGGAGACCCCCCGCGGCACCCCCCGAACTGCGGCGGCCATACGGAGCACGGCGGGACCCCCCCCCAGGCGGAGCCAGGCACCAGCCACATCCCCCAGCAGTCCAGGAGGCGACCCCCGCCGCCAGCCGGCCCAGAGCGGCACGCCCCGCCAAAGTAGGCGGCGACCGCGCAGGAGAGAGGCCAGCTCCCACACCAGGGCCAGCACAGGCCCGCACGACACCACGACATAGCACCCTCCACAGGTGGGCGGCCCCGGCCCCCCCGACGAGAGAGAACGCCACCAACCACCCAAGCAGGGCCACCCCGCCAGCCACAGACCGATAGGTAGGCGAACCCATGCTCCCCTAGCCAGGCACCGCAACCCCACATCAATGTCGCCAGCAGAGCCCCACCCACCCACGGAGACCACCCCCAATCACCCCCGCGCCGACATGAGACACCCCCGACGCCAGCACAGCCCGGAGAACAGCAGGCCCCAGCCAACAGCCCCACCCCGCCCAAGGCGGCGCGGCACCTTGCCGAGCCGCAGCCCGTCCCCGGGCAGACGGTGGGAGGGCGCACCCCGAGACGCCGAACCCAGAGACCCACCCCCGGGGCACCCCCGCCCAGACACGGCACCCATGGGGCCCGGAGCCCCCAGCCTGCAGACCAGCCACCCCGACGCGGATCCGCCAGGACAGGAGCCACCGGCCGCGCCACCACACACACCCACCTAGCACGGCCCAGGGGAGGCCCCAGCGTGGGCGAGGCCCCACAACTCACCCTACCCTCCCCCCGAAGCTACACAAGCCGGCCCCTGCGGTCCTCCAAGTGAGCCCCCGAGGAGGAGGGGGAGGGGGCGGCCCGGCCCACCGCGCCAGCGGCACGCTCAGCGAAGGCGTGCCCCAGGAAACCAGGTCAAGGCGCCCAGACCGGCCGTCGGAGCAACCCACCGCACCACCCCGCCACCCAACAACCCAGGATGCAAGTGCCGCCCCCAAGAGCAGCCGCCCCCAGCGCCACCCCCATCCTGGACCCCCCCGTCCCGAAGCCACGAACCCCACCACCCCAGGCCCCCAGACGAGCCAACCCCCGAGCCACCCACCCAGCGCAGCAATGCCCGCCCCCCAAGCGAAGGCCACAGCCCCCCCACCAGCACCCCGGGCCGACAGGAGCCCCCCACGCCAAACCCAATGGGAGAGCCGGCGCCGAGCGAAGGCGGAGGAGGGGGGGAGGACGAGACAGGGGGACAGAGAGCAAGAGGAAAGAGTGGCAGAGAGACACGCAGGCCCCCGGCACCAAGGGCCACCCAGATGTGCACGAAGGGGGCAGGAGAGCAACACCCAACTGCCCAGGGACCACAAGAGCACCCGAAAGGGACGCACGCCCCCACAGAGGCACCCAAAACACCCCAGCAACCCACTCAAGCCACCCAGGTCAAGGCCACCCCACAAGCCCATGGAGGTCCAGGACTACAGTTAGATCAGTGTGTTAGTAAAGAGTGGTGCTGGCAGTTGCTTGCAGGCTAGATCATCAGGCTAAGAAAGAAAAATCAAGATTCAATGCAATTAGAAAAGGAGTCCAACGCTCCTCAAAGCAGGTTATTTTATTTTTTCTGAGAGCAGACATCTTTTCCATGGAAATAAATTCTATGAGGAGATTTCGCCATTGGTTTATGTTTAAGGATTTTATCTTTCCAATTCACTAATATTGTTTTTTTTGCTATGGCAAGTGCCGCAAGGATGGATTGTGATTGGTTTGCTGGAATATCAAGCATAGTCAGGTCTCCAAACAGACAGATTTGGAGATAGAGGAATCCTGGAGTCCAAAATGGAGGACAGTTTTTCAGTGATTAGAAACCAAAACTGTTGAACTGGCGAACAAAGCCATACGGCATGTAAATATGAATCAGCTGTTCCCTGGGTGCACTGAGAGCAGATGTCTGTTGGGGAGAAGCCCATTTTATACATTTTCTGTTGGGTAATGTGGGATCTGTGGAGGACCTTGTATTGAATTTGCTGAAGATTTGTGTTTTTTGTCATCTTAAAGGTATTGCAACAAATTTCTGTCCAGAAATCGGTGTTCGTGGAGATTGAGAGTTCAGCTTCCCATTTAGCGATTGGTAAGTGATTAGAGTTAGTGTTCAAGAGTGCTCTGTATATTTTTGAGAGTTTTTTTGTTTTTGTTGAGATATTTTTCATATATATGGCCAGTTCTGGAGGTTTCAAGGTGATTAAATCTATTGCCGTATTTTTCTTAATTGTCTCTGTTACTTGTAGGTATTGAAGAAAATTACTTTTATTTATATTAAATGTTTGGGTTAGATTGTTATATGTCCTGAGCAAGTGAATTAGTTAATAATTTACCCAATGATTTGGTTTTCTCTGTTTTTTTACATTCTCCTGCAGGACAGATTAGGTGGCTTGAGTTTGACACATATGTACCATAAACTAGTGATTCTCAACTGGTGGGTCGCGGACCAGTATTGGGTGGGTTGCGGACAGCTGGTCAAAAATAAATAAATACTTAATGTCTCTCATGTTGGATGTGTCTTTTATTTTGAAAGAAACTTTTTTTTTTGACAGGCATATTGTGCAATGCATGTTGCACACAAAAGATATAGATTTATGTTTTAAAAAATGTGCTGTGAAAAGATTGTGTTTTCATCAATTATTTTTGAAAAACTAAATTTCGTCTGAAGAAAATGTATTAATAAAAAAAAAAAGTGGGTTGCGAATCAATGACCGTGGCAAAATGTGGGTTCCAGGGTGAAAGCAGTTGAGAACCCCTGCCATGGACTATATTTAACACTTACTAAAGCAAAATCATCTCAATCTGCTGAAGTATTAATGAATTACATGGAAGAACTTGGAATAGGAGACGTATGGAGACTGAACAACCCAACTAAAAAAGAATGCACCTTCTTCTCCCCTGTGCATAAATCCTTCTCCCGAATTCAGAATCAGAAATGTTTTTAATGGCCATGTACAGTTTTAAGGACAGTACAAGGAATTTGTCTTGGTAGTTGGTGCACAAAACAAACAACAAAAAAAAAAAAAAATTCTCAAATAATTGGAGAGAAAGACATAGTCTTATCTAAAAAAAAAAATAATAATTTTATTTTGCAACAATTACGATACAAAAACTTTGACTCTGTTTGATATTTTTTATTGAAGAATGCAAGATCCACCACTTTTCAGCATTCACATTTTAACACTTATCAACATCTCGGAAAACAAAAAATGTAAAAGAATGTGAAAGAGATTAGAGGAACTAAACATTGGTATCCTCAATCTTCAATATTACATACATACATGTAGACATACACATACAGTACATAAATGCAACTTAACATATGTACACATATATATGCAAGGTTTTTTATTTTTTAAATGCAATATCCTTCCCTCCCACTCCCACCCCATGATCCCTAAGGGAGCTACATTTCTTTATAAAATTGGATTAGTGTATATATTAGAGAGAAAAAAATAAAATAAAAAATAAAATAAAATAAATAATAAATAAATAAATATTACAATAATAATTAAACAAAGTTACTGAAAAGAAGAGAGAAAGAATAATAACAATAATAACAATAATAGAGGATTTCAAAATTAGCAATTGTTCAGTCTGCTGGTAATGTCTGTAACGAGTTGAAATAGGAAAGGAAGGGCTGCCACGTTCGATAAAAAAATTCTGTATTGCCCTTAAGGTCCTCTCTGATTTTTTCCAGTTTTAAGAAAAACATAACATCCCGAAGCCATTGAGAGATAGGCGGAACTGCACTACCCTTCCAATGTAGCAAAAGCCTCCGTCTTGCTAAAAGTGAAGTAAAAGCTATCACCGATAGCTGGTCATGAGTAAGGTGACTATGTTCCTTAGGTGTGCCAAATATAGCTATAAAGGGACATTTTATTATGCTCACACCTAATATTTTGGATATAGTCTCAAAATAATTCTGCCAGAAATTAGTCAGCTTTGAACATTGGTAAAACATGTGGCTCAAATTACAGGGAGACAATTGGCATCTGTCACATCTATCTTCCACAGTAGAAAACATTCTAGACAGTTTAGCCTTAGAAAAATGAACCCTGTTTAGTACTTTGTACTGTATAAGCCCAAGGCGAGCACAGATTGTGCTTTTGTGGGTTCCTCTGACGGCCCTTTGCCAACATTGGTCTGAAAATTTTACATCCAGTTCTCGCTCCCAGACCTCCTGCACCTTTACACCGGGATCCTCCTCAAATGACAAAAGATGGCAATAGATCTTTGAAATTAGTGACTTCTGTCCGAGATCTAGCTCCAGGAGGTCTTCCCATGGCTGTTTAGGAGGTAGTAATGGAAAATTAGGAAAAATCGAAATGGCACAATGTCTTACTTGAAAAAAGCGGAACTGATGGGTTGCAGGTAGTTCAAAGTCACCAGAAAGACCTGCGTAGCTGTAAAAAACACCATCTTTATAGAGATCACGAAAGCATCTAATCCCTTTATTGTGCCACTGTAAAGCAACATTATCCATATATGATGCAGTGAATAAATGATTTTTAATTAAGGGAGCTTTAGGAGAAGGTGATAAGAATTTAAAATGACTCCTAAACTGATACCAGATTCGAAGGGTGGATCTCACAACTAAATTTCCCGTGAAGCCAGAAGGGTCAAGGGGCAGAGAAGATGCAAGTAGAGCATCAAGAGAAGACAAACTACAAGATTGTCTTTCAAGTATGCACCATAAAACACCAGGAGACTCAATCCAGTATATTATCTTTTGGATGTGTGCCGACCAGTAATATAATTGAAAGTTGGGCAAAGCAAGGCCTCCGTTAAACCTACATCTGTGTAACAGAGACTTTCGAATCCTTGGAGCCTTTTTATTCCATAGAAAGGTTGAAACAATACTTTCAATATCTTTAAAGAACTTTTTTGGTAAATAGAGTGGGATACATTGAAATAGGAAAAGCAATCTTGGCAATACATTCATCTTTATCGTGTTAATCCGTCCAATAAGGGATAATGGTAAACTATTCCATCTCTCCAAATCTAATTTAAGCTGAGTAATTAAGGGCGAAAAATTGGCCAAAAATAGATAGGATATAGTACGTGTAATATTTATCCCCAGATACTTAAAGCCACTGGAATTAATTTTAAAAGGAATGTCCGTCTGCCGCAGCTCCAACGCCGGGTCATTTATTGGGTAACAGACACTTTTAAGGATATTAATTTTATATCCCAAAAAGGACCCAAATGTTTGCAAGATTATTTGAATATAAGGAATATTTTTTATCGGGTCATTTACATGTAATAATAAATCATCGGCAAACAGTGACAATTTAAATTCCTTATTTTCTCGAGTGACTCCTTGATACAAGGTAGATGTTCTGAGCATAACTGACAAAGGCTCTATCACCAAGGCAAAGAGCAGAGGCGACAGGGGACAAACCTGTCTGGTTCCTCGAAATAACTTAAAATAATCTGAACAAATGTTATTTGTACGAACACTAGCCTGTGGATTGGTATATAAAAGGCGAATCCAAGATATGAATGTCTTTCCAAAACCAAATTTTTCCAGTGTAGCAAAAAGGTATGGCCATTCAACGCGATCAAACGCCTTCTCCGCATCTAATGAAATTACCACTTCTGGAATAGCAGCAGATTTACTTGAGTATATAATGTTGAAAAGTGTTCTTACATTGAAAAAAAGTTGGCGTCCTTTTATAAAACCGGTTTGTTCCTCTGATATTAAATTGGGAAGAAACTTTTCAAGTCGTCGTGCTAGAATTTTCGCCAGAATCTTTGCATCCACATTTAGCAAAGATATAGGTCTATAGGAGGAACATTGTGTAGAATCCTTGCTGCTCTTTAGGAGTACAGTTATGGATGCCTGGGTTAATGTTTCTGGTAGAAAACCTCTCTCTAAAGATTCGTTATACATCGAAATAAGAAAAGGAGCCAACTTATCCTTAAATTTTTTAAAGAATTCCACCGAGAAACCATCCGGACCTGGGGCTTTATTATTCTGCATGGATTTGATAGCTATTATGACTTCCTCCAAGGTCAATGGAGAGTCAAGTTCCTCTATAGCCCCCGCATCTGAGCTGTAAAGAAAAGAGTAAAAAATTTTAAATGCATCATTAATTTTCTTTGAGTCACAGTGCATTGAACCCGAAGAGTCCTCAATCTGAGGGATGATGCGAGAAGCCGCCTGTTGCCTCAACTGATGCGCTAGGAGTCTACTTGCTTTATCCCCATGTTCGTAATACATGCTGCGAGAACGCAGCAATAGCCGTTCTGCATCACTCGTAGTGATGAGGTCCAATTCAGTTTGAAACTCCAGCCTCTGTTTATGTAGACTAGGAGTTGGGTCCAAGGCAATTTGACGGTATGTTTGAGGTAAGTCCCTCTATCTTAGATTTTCGTATCTTATTTGCATTGGCCGAGAAGGAAATTATCTGTCCCCTAAGATATGCTTTAAGTGTTTCCCAGAGCAGTGAATATGAAGTACAGCTGGGCTGGTTCGTGGCTATGAAATCTTCTATTGAGGTTGATATAAATTTAACAAATTTGTTGTCGAATAATAAAGTAGGATTGAATCTCCAGGGTGAAGAAAATCGAGGGCAGACTTCAAACTGAATGTCTATACTAATCGGCGCATGATCAGAAATAATTATCGCATGATATTCTGATGAGGTTATTTTTGAAACAAGGGCACTATCAGTGAAAAAATAATCTATACGAGAAAAAGATTTGTGCACATGAGAATAGAAAGAAAATTCCTTTGCTTGTGGGTGACAGAACCTCCAAGGGTCCACATATCCGTTTTTAGCCTGGCAGCATCTTCGGGTCCAGGGCAGCTCTTGGGTTTACAGTAACGGTTCTTGCACAAACATTGGTCTACGATGCACTGGCACGCCTTGGACTGTGGGATAAAACTGGTACTGGGCTTAACTTTAGACACGATCCTAATTACCTGTTTTAGGTATTACCACTCACTCATTCCCTCTGTCCACAGACACCACCAGTATAGCTAAGCTTCACACTGGTCATCAGACTGGTTTGTTTACACAACACAATAAACACGATATGCACAACTACAACAGATTGATGCATCACATCATAGCTGACCAATCTGATTAAACGTAATGCATCACATCATAGTGACCAATCTGATTAAACATAATGCATCACATCATAGTCGACCAATCTGATTAAACATAATGCATCACATCATAGTCGACCAATCTGATTAAACATAATGCATCACATCATAGCCAACCAATCAGATTAAACGTAATGCATCACATCATAGCTGACCAATCAGATTAAACATAATGCATCACATCATAGTCGACCAATCTGATTAAACATAATGCATCACATCATAGTCGACCAATCTGATTAAACATAATGCATCACATCATAGCCGACCAATCAGATTAAACGTAATGCATCACATCATAGCTGACCAATCAGATTAAACGTAATGCATCACATCATAGTCGACCAATCAGATTAAACGTAATGTGTCACATCATAGCTGACCAATCTGATTAAACATAATGCATCACATCATAGCCGACCAATCAGATTAAACGTAATGCATCACATCATAGCTGACCAATCAGATTAAACGTAATGCATCACATCATAGTCGACCAATCAGATTAAACGTAATGTGTCACATCATAGCTGACCAATCTGATTAAACATAATGCATCACATCATAGCTGACCAATCAGATTAAACGTAATGCATCACATCATAGCTGACCAATCAGATTAAACGTAATACATGACATCATAGCCAACCAATCTGATTAAACATAATGCATCACATCATAGCTGACCAATCAGATTAAACGTAATGCATCACATCATAGTCGACCAATCAGATTAAACGTAATGTGTCACATCATAGCTGACCAATCTGATTAAACATAATGCATCACATCATAGCTGACCAATCAGATTAAACGTAATGCATCACATCATAGCTGACCAATCTGATTGAACGTAATGCATCACATCATAGCTGACCAATCTGATTAAACGTAATGCATCACATCATAGCTGACTAATCAGATTAAACGTAATGTGTCACATCATAGCTGACCAATCTGATTAAACATAATGCATCACATCATAGCTGACCAATCAGATTAAACATAATGCATCACATCATAGCTGACCAATCAGATTAAACGTAATGTGTCACATCATAGCTGATCAATCTGATTGAACGTAATGCATCACATCATAGCCGACCAATCAGATACATTACCATTTTCACCAGAAAACCATAAAAGGGGTAAACTTTTCACACTTTTCACCTTTGGTTTTGGCCATTTTGCCACTTCCTTTGTCCCATTTTTTTGCCAATAAATAAACTTTTGTCTTAATTTCAATTTGACACTTTTATTAAATTTTTGTTGATTCTTTAACCATTTTTGGCTACTTTTCATCCAAGTAATACCTTTTTTTCCAATAAATAACACGTTTCCTTTTTTCCCTAGATTTTGCCTCTTTTTGTTCCACATTTTTGCCTTTTTTCACTATTGTTTCCCACATTTTGCTCGTTTAAGTTACCTGTAGCCGTTACATACCATCTGTTTCCTCCTTTTTGTCAATTTTTTTGCCCACTCTTGACTGTTTTTGGCCCATTTTCACTAACTTCACTAACTCTTTACTTGCTACATTTTTGCCATTTTTACTCATTTTTAGTCACTTTACTCATCACTGTTAACTCTTTGTTTACCTTCGTCATGGCTGTGATTGGCTGTGATTGGCTTAAAGGTGCAGTCCACAACTCTCAGATTCCTCCCTCCCCCTCACTCCCTGCTGCTCTTTTGCCCTGCCTCCAAACTTTCCAAAGTCCCTCCCTCAGAGGAGATAACAAGCTAACGCTAGCCCGACAGCAACATCACAGTAATAAAACATGCTCTGTTAAAAGCATATTACTGCAGCGCTTCTCTCTCTCCATGTGCACACACCTCAGCAGCAGCAGCAGCAACAACACAGTGTCACTTACAGCAGCTCGCACGGCGGCTGCTGCGTGCACACAAACAACACATGCACTAGAGATTTGAAGTGTAACAATTACAAATCAAACATAATGTAAAACAAGCAGCAGTAATTATCTTTCAAGCAGAAAAGTTGCTAATTCCATATTTTACTCCTACTAGACCATACACTGTAAAAAAAAAAAAAAAAAAAATTGGCGCTACAGCCCCGGGAAAGGGGTGGCACCTGTGAGCAACAGCTGTCAGACAGCTCATCAAACACAATCCTGGCTCTGATTGGTTCTTTTTGCTCGGTCGCGGAGCATTCTGGCAATCTGCCAAAGGCTGCAGGAGCAGCAGGGGGCGGGGCTCACTTAGTCTGTTTTTTTCACACAAACTACTAGTTTGGTGTAAAGCTGTCCTTACACAGTGACAGCTTTAGCAAATATGACAAAAACTCACTTTTATAAGAGTTGCAGACTGCACCTTTAATCACCATTCAATCAATCTAACTGGATAAATACATTTTCAACAATTAATCTCTGTTAAAAGTGAGTTTTTGAGTGTTTTTATGAAAGTGTTGCATCCCTTATAGGTGAGACGCTCCTAACTACCGCTATCAGCAACACATATAACCCTGAGAGCCTTTGACCAAATAAACCCTGAGTCAGCATCTGACCAGCAACCCTAAAACTGCTAGTGCTCAGCAAAATATAAAAAGTTAGCTTTACTTACGCTGAGTTTTTATGAGCTGCTCGTGCGTCGTTGTTGTGCGAGGCTCTAAATCCTGCACAGAAGTTGTGCGAGGTGGGCTCCGCTGAGACGCCTTCCTTGGCCCTCAGCCGTGGGCTGGGCCCCTGGTCCATGACGCTAGGAGCACAGGAGCCCAGCCGGGGTTTGTAGCCAATAGCATCCTGGAGCTTGTCAATCTGGGAGGTTTTGGCCTCCAGTTCCTTCTGAAGATGTCTTAACTGAAGCTCCTGGGCAGAAAAGTCCTTGTCCCGACGTGTCAGCTCAGCCTCAAGGTGGATAATATGCAACCTGAATCAAGCACAGAAGTACATTTATTTACCTGTTCATCAGAAGAAAACCTTTGCCATTGTGTGAAGAAACAACTCTAGAAAAGTTATAATTCACAGAACCCCATTTTTACTCAGTTAAAGGGGCAGTATTATGAAAAAAAACCCATTCCATAATAGTTTTGCTACAGTAACATACATTCCTTTAGTCTCAATCAGAGGGCCAAAGTTGAAAAAGTTCTGTTTCCTCCCTCCCTTGTTATTAGATTAAAGGGTGGGCAACTCCAGTCCTTGAGGGCCGGATTCCTGAGAATTTTAGATGTCTCCTTGCTCCAACACACCAGGTTGAAGCCAATGTCTTGTCATTAAGCTCTACAGAAACATGATGATGAGCCATTTATTTAATTTAGGTGTGTTGGAGCAGGGGTACATCGAAAAGTCATAGGAATCTGCCCCTCGAGGACTGGAGTTGCCCACCCCTGGATCATTAGATAATTTTTGGTCAAAAATTACGTGTGCTGCTTTTGGTTGCTCTAAAAAACCCAAAAAAGTTAAAAATGCAGATGTAACCCTCTTTTGTTTACAGCTGCTAAATAATCTAAAAATCAGGCTGAATGTTTCACTCCGACAGAAAACAATGAGATGTTTACAGGCAGTGGGGCTGTGTGACATCATCAATCACATTATTTCAAGATGGAGGAATACAGGCTCTAAAACGGTGAACTAGTCCTATTTTTACAAGTTAACGAAACAAATATGGTGCAAAATAATGTGTTTTGTTAGACATAAATGTACTAATAAAGACATTTAGAAGTTTTTACGTCACATTTGTAAAAACAAGTTTTTTTTTTTAATCTATTTCAGTGTTATTGAGTGAATCCAGTTGTCCTCACATCGTCTGTCATTAGTAAACTTGAACCTAACGTAGTGTGGATGTAGAGATGAGGACTCAGAGATGAGCTCCAGCTTGTGGGACCAGGTCCATTTTCTTTACCAGCACACACACACACACACACACACCTGAGGAGCTCTGTGTCCCTGCCACTGGAGTCTGTGTGAATAGAAACCACGCAGCTGTTCTCCACAGGCCGTGAGGCTTTTATCGACCCGTTGCCCATGGACAGACATTGGCTGGCCACCATAGGACAGACCGTCTGTAACACACATAGTGGAAACGCTCATCGTTTTGTCTTAATCACGGGAAAAGTGAAATGACTCTAAAACCCCCAAAACAGACAAAATGACAAAAAAAAAAAAATCAAAATACACAACAATGACTTTAAAAATCACAACATGGCACAAAATGATTTAAGGATACTAAACAACAACAAAAAATACACAAAAGTGACTGCAAAAACCCCAAAACAACACTGATACAAGAAAAATACATGATAAAAGGACTCCAAAACACACTAAATGAAATAACAAATATTCAAAAGGACAACAAAAATACACAAGATGGCAGAAAGATCAAGAAATATACAACAAAAATACAAAAAAGACTCAAAAATGACAGAACATTACACAAAAGCAAAACAAAGACTGAAAACTAGATTTAAAAAAATATAAATACTCAAAAATGACTGCAAAAGCCCCAAAACAACACTGATGCACAAGAGAAATACACAACAAAGACACACAAAATGGCAGAAAAATATCAAGATATAAACAACATAAATAGAGAAAATGACTCCAAAACAGACAAAATGACAGAAAAATGCACAAAAGAACAAAAACGCCCTTTACAGCAAAGATTTGATGTACAGTGTGTTACTTACAGTGTGGTTGAAGAATGTGTCTAAAAAGAAGCAGAAGCTGTGTAACACTGCTTCATCGTTCCACAGTCGTTTGCTCTGAGCTAATAAATGTCTCTCATAAATCAGGCTTCAGCTCATCAGCCTGTGAAAAGGCAGCGTGTGGCAACCTCTGCTGGCTCCAGAGAACTATGTCACACATTATTTCATCAAATTAGGAAACAGATCAATTCTATTAAATAACAGAAAAAAATACACAAAATAACTAAAAACAAAAGACATAAAATTACTCCAAAAACAATCAAAACACAAAAAATGACTTTAAAAAAAGGAAACAAAATACTGCAGAAACCAATTGGATGACTACAAAAGCATAGTGTAAGGAACTTCATTTATTCTCAACAAAATCATCTGTATAAAATAAAAAGTTTGTCAAAATGTACAATTATTTTTAAAAATAAAATAACACCAATGAATTCAAATAGGTTGGAGATAATAAAAAAGATCCATATGGATTAAAAGCCAAACAACAAAGATTATGACATTTAAAGTCTGTAACAGACTCCTGTGGCTGGTGGATGGTGATTTTGTCACGGGGAGGGGGGCGAGTAGATTATCACAACAACCGCTCAATCCACCGCTTTATATCCAAATAAATGTGCACTGAGCGCAGGGTTTGTTCAGTCTCTGTTCCAGCCACTGCATGTCCACAGGTGTTCCATAAAGTAGGTTATGTTCAAACTCTGAGTATGTTCAGGCTCAAATGAGGGAAACTCTGAGTATCTCATTCCTAAACGTGAGGTATGTTCTTCTCTGAGTATGTAACCATGGCAACATTGTCCGTGAACTAAACCTGAGGGGTATTCCATAAAGGAGGGTTAACAAACTCTGAGTCTATCCATAAACTCTGTTTATCTGATTCCATTACAGCTGGTATGAAGTGGGTTAGTCAACCCTGAGTCTGTAAACCTTGGGTTACTGACGTGCACACGCGCGATAAAAAGCCATCATCAATGGATCAAAGAATACTCAAACTGCCATGACAACCAAACGGAAGATAGTGATATATTCACCCTGATGGTGAAATAAGCCAGTGTTTGATGAATATGAGCCTGTTCTAAAGGTGTGTTCAGTCTTCAGTGACTATAGTGGCTTAAATCACCCATAATTAGTCACACTTTTTGGTCTCTTCATCACTTTATTGCTTCAGTGACGTGACGAGCGGTGAATAATTTGAATAAAATGTGCCTGAGGAGACGTGTCAGCAGCATAGGATGTCTGCATAGAGAGTCCTCCTGTTACACTGGATATAAAGACAGTGGCTGCTGCTTCATATCACATCATTTATATTGATTCTTAATGTAATATTGTTGGTAGAGTCATCTCAACATCCTAATAAATGTCATAAAAAAAAACACTGAAGTGGGACGCAAACCCACGACCAATTGCTTTCACGAGCAGCATCACAATTCACTGTGCCATCATACCTTCAAAGATGTGTGATCTACTCTTCCGGCAGCTGAGCTGACAGCAGCTAAAGAGCAGAGCGGAGCTCACAGAGGAATTTATTTACTAAACATGAACTTTTTCTTCTGAGAAATGATACGATACCTCAACATCAAACTCTATCATTTACCATCTGACTCTGAGGTAATCATCTACTGCTTTTTTATTTTCTGGCTCAACTGGAAAGCTAAGTAGCAAGCTAGCTAGCTACAAGTAGCAAACTAACTAGCAGAAGAATGGCTGTTTCCACAACAGAATACAGCAGTCTTCTCCAAAAGATTACTGAACTGGAGACTACAGTGCGAGGAATACAAGTAAACATTGAGGTTAATGGGCACTGTGGATATGATAATTATACGACTGTGCCACTGTTTCAAAACAGCGGAGTGGATAAAGCTAACTCGCTACCAGCCCGTGCTAACAAAGCTATCAGGCCCGTTGATAAGCCAACAGGTGTGAGTCCTCCTTGGAATACTCTGGGAGCTAAGCCTAAGAAAAAGTCTGATCCACTTCAAAGGCTAACGGGCCAAGCAAAGCGCCCTGATATCAATAATGAGATGGACTGGCCTGCACTCCCTTCTCAGACTGCAGCCTCAACATCAACTCCCTTGTCTGCCCAGGCACAAAAGTGGACATCTGCTAAAGGCAGGAGTATCACCAAGTCACAAACCCAGTTTCATGTAGAACTGGGTAATCGATTCACCCCACTGCTGAATGACCTAGAATCTGGCTCTAATGAGGTCAACACACAACATTCTGGAACTGCAAAGACTGAAAGTGCTTCAGGAAAACAAAAGCGACATGGTAGGCCAAAGCAACAACCTCACACACTGATAGTGGGAGACGTTCTGTTAAAGATGCTCAGAAGATGTTTAGCAGCAACGTGAAAGTGATCTGTTTACCTAATGACACAGTATCAGACCTGGCTGACAAAATCTTGTATATTGTTGCAGATTACCCACATTTGAAAAATGTTGATTCATTTTGGGTTAAATGATTTAGCCAAGGAGGAGTCTGAGGTGTTAAAGCAGGATTTCACCCATCTGCTAAAAACTGTGAGCTGTTAACAGCCTAAAGTGTTCATCAGTGGCCCGATACCTCCAGTCCGCAAAGGAGATCTGAAATTCTGCTGCCCTTTCACTGAATTTTATAGAAAATGTTCCTATTTTTTGGGAACGTCGTCATCTTTTTAGAGCAGATGGACTGTGTCTAAACAAGGATGGAGTAAAACTCTTCACATCTAACTTGTTTTACTTCACCAGTCACACTGCTATCAGTTTTGATAAAGACAGAGGACAACATGTACCATCGGAGAACAAAACAACAAGGAAAGAACATGGAGTCGATGAGCTTCCAGCAAGAAATAAAAATCGCCAAAATGAAGAGGTCAACCCAACCCCCACATCTCAGGACCCTCCTGCTTCACCCCAAAATTCACCTACTTCCACCTCATCCAGCTTCTCTCCTACCCCTGCCTTCTTGGATTTAACTGCCCAGATGAACGAGCTGGTTCTGGCTGGCACAAGACTGACACCCCACCCTTTACCCCACCACGGTCCCATCTTATCTCCTCTAAAGAACCAATCTGCACCACCCATCCCTCCTCGACGATACCAGGCCCAGGATCACTCTTCTCCTCAGGCCAGCTGTGTTCATCTTAGAGCGACACAGGCCTGATGTGTGCTGGGTCCAGACTGCAATAGCTCTATTTTTAGGAACAACCAGAAAAAGTCAGGGCCCTATGGAGTTAATGCAGCTTCTTTAATTCCTGTGGTGACAGGTAACACAGGTAAAATTGTGAAATTAAAGAAAAGCAAAAAGCTTTATAGAGATAAAAATTTGACTCCTATAACATGTCATTCAAAAAGTCCACCAGTGTCTCCAGTAAAGTTTTTAAAATTAGCTCTTCTTAATGTTAGATCTCTTGTTAACACATCACTTGGACTTTTTATTTCTTAATGAAACGTGGTTGAATGATGGTATCAGTAATACTATTCTCAATGAAAGTGCACCACAAGACTTTATTTATTTAAATAAGTGTCGTACTTACAGGAAAGGTGGTGGAGTTGCTGCCATTTTTAAATCAATATTTCAGTGCAAAGAAATAACATTTGATGATTTTATCTCCTTTGAATATATGTCATTCTTACTGAAGGGTGATTCAAGAGTTCTGTTTTTAGTCGTTTATAGACCCCCAAAATATTCTGGAGAATTCATGGATGAGTTTGCTGAACTTCTGTCAGTTGTATGCACTGAATACAACTTTTTAATAATAACAGGTGACTTAAATATTTATGTAGACAATAACATGGACAATACTGCCAAAGAACTGTATGTTTTAATGAACACTTTTAGTCTTATACAACATGTGACTGGTCCGACACACACTCAAGGTCACACTTTGGATCTGGTTATCTCTAAAGGTGTTGATATCTCTGCTGTTGATGTAAGAGACTTAGCTCTATCTGATCATTTCTGTGTCTTTTTTGACCTAGAGACTGTAACATCTGTTCCCCCTAGTTATGTGTGTTTAAAGAAAAGGTACATAAATGAGAACACAAGTGCACGGTTTATGGAAGCCATAGCAATGACACCAACATTGAGTGCTGAGACAGTTGATGATCTTCTGGATGAGTTTAATACAAAAGTCTGTAATGTCATAGATGTGGTGGCTCCAATCAAAACTAAGAGAAAACCAAACACACAGAAAACACCTTGGAGGAGGACTGAGATAATGCAGAATTTGAAATCTGACTGTAGAAGAGCTGAGCGTAAATGGAGATCAACAAAACTCAAAAATCATCTAGAACTATACAAAATAAGTCTGTGAAAATTCAATGATGGCTTGTTTAAAGCAAGGCAGCAATACTTTTCTGAAATTATTGCCAAAAATGTCAACAACTTTTGCACGTTGTTTTCTGTAATTGAAAAGCTCACAACCCCCCCCAGATCAGATAGCCCCTGAACAAATCTCTGGTCATTGGAGAGAACAGACGTGTTTTCATTTGCTCCGATAACACGACCTTGGCTACAGCTGGCTACAGCTGAACAGCCTGAAAAATTGGGCCCAAGACTGAAGAAAAATGGTGAAAAAACCGCAGGGAGGCCCTTCAGCCAACACGAACAACGATAGAGAGGAGGAGGAATAAAAAAAAAAAATTTAAAAAAAGACAACACTGACTACAGATGAGAATACACAAAAAAGGACTGTTCAGAACAACTCAAGAATGTTTGACCAGAGAGACATGTAAACCCATGTAAATTTGCGATGGTAAAACGGGACGGGACCCAGATAAGCAAACTGCTTCTCCTTTTTCGGCATGTACAAAAAAAAAAAGTGAATATAACCATGTCGGAAATAAACTGAATAAATAACATAAATAAAATAAATTACTGTCAGCTGGAAAATTCAATGAATTTGCTGTATATTTCAATGAAAAAATACAATCAATAAGGTCAAACATCAGAACAAACCAGCAAAATAACAAAAAGCTTGAACAGCTTCAACCACTGAGGGAGGAGTCAACTACAATGTTAGAGTTTATTACAGTGAACCCAAAAACAATAGAGGAAACTGTTCAGCTGCTGAATCCATCAACGTGTTGCCTTGACACAATACCCTCAAACTTCTTTAAAACTGTTGTAAAGTCAATTGTCACTGATTAGTGTCAGATAATTAACTGATCATTCCAATCAGGCACCGTACCAAAATCCCTGAAAGTAGCTGCTGTGAAACCTCTGTTAAAAAGAGAACACTGGATGCCTCTATACTGGCTAACTATGGACCAATCAGAACCTTCCATTCATGGCCAAGATCATTGAGAAGGTGGTCTTCAACCAACTGAGTCAATTCTTAACATTCAACAAAATATTTGATAAATTTCAGTCAGGTTTTCGTTCTCATCACAGCACAGAAACTGCTCTGATCAAAGTGATCAATGACATAAGGTTGAACATTGATTCAGGAAAAGTATCTGTTCTCTTTTTATTGGATCAAACTGCTGCATTTGACACTGTAGATCATACAATTTTGTTGCACAGATTACAAACATGGGTTGGACTAAATGTTAAAGTAATGCAATGGTTTAAGTTCTACTTGGAGGATCAAAGTTATTTTGTAAGCATTGTAAACTTTGAATCTGACAGATTACCAATGTCCTGTGGGGTTCCTCAGGGCTCTGTTCTTGGACCTCTTCTGTTTAACCTTTATATGCTTCCTTTAGGACACATTTTACAGAACTGTAAGGTTGATTATCAGAGCTACGCAGATGAACCACACAACTATATCTATCACTGAACCCAGATGACTATGGTCCCATTGAGGTGTTGTGTGACTACTTAGAAAAAGTAAACTGATGGATGAGTGAAAACTTCCTTCAACTAAATCATGACAAGATGGAGGTGATTGTCTTTGGTAACAATGAAAAGAGGACTGCTGTCAGCAAGTATCTGAGTCTGGATCTTTAGAAGATAAAGACCAAGTCAAAAACCTTGGTGTTCTGATTGACTCAGATCTGACATTCAGCATCAGATCAAATCTATCACAAAAACATCTTCTACCACCTAAAGAACATCTCCAGAGTGAAAGGTTTAATGACTCAGAAAGATCAGGAGAAACTGGTCCATGCTTTTATCTCCAGCAGACTGGACTATTGTAATGGTCTTCATCAAACATCTACAGCTGGTTCAGAACGCTGCAGCTCAGGTCTGAACCAGAACAAAGAGGTCAGAACACATTAGTTCAGTTTTAAAGTCTTTACACTGGCTCCCAGTCAGCCTCAGAGGAGACTGTAAAGTTCTGCTGCTGGTTATAAATGTGTGAATGGGTTTGGTCCAGAATACATCAGTGAGATGTTAGTCAGGTATGAACCCAGCAGGTCTCTGAGATCTATGGACACAGGTCAGATAGTGGAGCCCAGAGCTCACAGTAACCATGGTGATGCTGTGTTTAGTTGTTATGCTGCAAAGAAGTGGAACAAACTGTAGCAGAGCTGAAGTCAGCATCACATGTGAACATTTTTAAATCAAAGTTAAAGGAACTTTTTTCTCTACTGTATATGATTGAGAAAGATTTATGGTCATGTTGTTGATGTAATAAGTTTGTTGATGATTTTAATTGATTTTACTGATGATTTTAAATGTTCTTATTGATTTTAAACAATTGAATGTTTTATCATGTAAAGCACATTGAGTTGCCTTGAGTATGAAATGCGCTATACAAATACATTTGCCTTGTTTGCCTTACAGACTTAACTGTATAACAATATAAAACAACAATCGAGCCTTAAAAGTGGATTTATTTAAATTATCATCTCATCCTTTATATTATCTACAGGTTTGTATTCAGTGAACTTTACTACAGACGTCAGTAGATGTTTTAATGTAGATCAACCTCTCAGTGACTTTCACTTAATGATCTACATCTACAATGTTATAAAGAAAATTACCGTTATCACAAAAAAAAAAAAAAAAAGACGTAAAGCAACACAACATTATTAATGATGTGAACACGTCTGTGGTGTGTGATTTTACTAATGTGTTTCAGAGAAAAGTGTTAAAGTTTACTAAAGTGTTAAGAAACGATGTTCAGGTGGGCGGAGCCAGGTAGAAACCCAGGGTTTCTTTGATAAAACCTGCCAGTGACCAGGTTTAGTTCACGGACAATGTTGCCATGGTAACATACTCAGAGAAGAACATACCTCACGTTTAGGAATGAGATACTCAGAGTTTCCCTCATTTCAGCCTGAACATACTCAGAGTTTGAACATAACCTACTTTATGGAATAAACCTCTGGTCGCTGGCAGGTTTTATCAAAGAAACCCTGGGTTTCTACCTGGCTCCGCCCACCTGAACAATTTAAAGAACCTTAACACTTTTCTCTGAAATTAGTAAAATCACACGCCACAGACGTGTTCACATCATTACTAATGTTGTGTTGCTTTATGTTTTTTTATTTTTTTTTTATCAAATGGTAGTTTTCTTTCTAACATTGTAGATGTAGATCATTAAGTGAAACACACTGAGAGGTTGATCTACATTAAAACATCTACTGACGTCTGTAGTAAAGTTCACTGAATACAAACCTGTAGATAATATAAAGGATGAGATGATAATTTAAATAAATCCACTTTTAAGGCTCGATTGTTGTTTTATATTATTATACAGTTAAATCTGTACATCACGGCTCTATGAAGATATGATGGTGTAGTGAATTGTGATGCTGCTCTTGGAAGTGAAGGGTCGCGGGTTCGCGTCCCGCTTCAGTGTTTTTTTATGACATTTTTTAGGACGTGTAGATGACTCTGGCGACAATATTACATTAAAAATCAATATAAATGATGTGATATCAAGCAGCATTTACTGTCTTTATATCCAGTGTAACAGGAGGACTCTCTATGCAGACATCCTATGCTGCTGACACGTCTCCTCAGACACATTTTATTCATATTATTCACCGCTCGTAACGTCACTGATGAGATAAAGTAATGAAGTGACTAAAAAGTGTGACTAATTATGGGTGATTTAAGCCACTATAGTCACTGAAGACTGAACACACCTTTAGAACAGGATCATATTCATCAACCACCGGCTTATTTCACCCATTACGGTGAATAAATCACTATTTTCCGGGTGGTTGCCATGGCAGCTCGATTAAATCTCTGATCCATTGATGATGGCTTTTTGTCGCACGTGCACGTCAGTAACCCAAGGTTTTCATACTCAGGGTTGATTAACCCACTTCATACCAGCTGTAATGGAATCAGATACACAGAGTTTCTCATCGCAGGGTATGTTGACCCAGAGTTTATGGATAGACTCAGAGTTTGTTAACCTTCCTTTATGGAATACCCCTCTGAGTGACAGTTCTCATTAGATTAGATTAGATTAGTGCTGACAGCGGCAACAAACCCAGAAACAACAGAACAGTTGATGAATGAAGACGTTCTGGTGATAAAAACTAAGAACTGGTGTAAATACGTTATAAAATATAACATAGAGTTTATCTTCATAAAGACCATCAGGATGTGACACAGTTACACGTTCTGTTAGATTAATAACTGATATTTTAACGTCTACCACAACAGAAGAAACACGCTTCACCATGAAAAATCATCCAATCACAAGCTCCACAAATATACACTGTTTATAAAGTGTTAAATAATGTAAAGTCTGTAATAAATGTGTCTAATAAGTCATTAGTGAATACCAGAGAACCACATGAGTGAGTATGAGAATTTATAATAAAATATGTAATAAAATAAAATGTTAATGTTTAACTTAAAGACAAGCAACGTTAAATTAACAGTAAATATGCAACGTGTTGACTTGTATATAAACTGTAAGTATATTAAATAAACACGTGCTTCATATACACATTTATGTTTTTATTTAGGCTGTTTTATAATTTAATTAGGGCTGGGCGATATATCGAGATTCAAGATGTATCGAGTTTTCTATTTTGGCTTTATAGAAAACTATAATATTTCATATATCTATATATAAATATATATGTATATATTATAGCTTATTATGTATCATAATACTAGTTTTAGGAGTCACTGTTTTTACTTCTCAGAACAACATGTAAAGCTCAGTTAGATGATTAATGAGTGTCACATATTGATCAGCAGTTTGTTAATAAATGAGCCTGTGTAACATTTTACATCAACAAGTTTAACCCAGAATAGTTTTTCTGGTCAGACTTAATTTAATGAAATGATCTAGATTTATATCATAAATCACCATTTTGATAAAATATATTGAGATATGAGTTTTGGTCCATATCACCAGCCCTAGTAGGAATGTTCACAGCATTTTAATATTAATAAAGGTCGACCTACCAGATTATAATCAGAATCAGAATAAGTTTTATTGCCATGGTTTGAGAACAGGTTCACAAACTAGGAATTTTTCTCGGTGCAAACGTGTGACATAGAACATATAAGACAGTTAAGATAAAAATAAGCTAAAAAACTTTAAACTATAAACTATAAGGCTATAGGGGCATGCATGAAAAATATTAAATAAATAAGATAAAATAAAAGTTACATATGGTAAGACAACAACAATTTGACATTGAACAACAGCGGGATTGTATTTACAGATGTGTAGGAGTATAAAGTGATATTAAGTGATATAAAGTGATTAAGTGATAGTGATAGCAGCGGGTCTAGGTGTGGACACAGTGCAAGTGCAGATTACAGAGTCTGTGACTAAGCTACAGAGACTTGTTTTTTGTTCATGAGTCTGATGGCGGAGGGAAAAAACTGTTCAAGTGGTGGGAGGTATGGGTCTGGATAGACCGTAGCCTCCTGCCTGAGGGGAGAGGGGTGAATAGTCTATGTCCGGGCTGAGAGGGGTCAGCTGTGATCCGACCCACACGCCTCCGGGTCGTGGAGGTGAACAGGTCCTGGAGAGATGTGAGCTCACAGCCAATCACCC